>NW_007578426.1:18955-157724 GCF_000690725.1 Stegastes partitus | reverse complement strand
GGACTAAATTGTTCAAAATAAAAAGGATTTAAGCCCATAAGCATAACAAAAACTGCATCAGTTAGTTAACAAAACATACCATCTACAACACAGTGACAGCAAAGGTTCATAATCTTACAATCTGTGGTAAAACCAGGCTCACATGGGTGTGTTGGTTTGGCAGAGGACGCTCAGGTCCTGCTGACTCTCTGCAGCAGCGACATCACAATCAGCCGAGGGTCCGCAGGCAGCAGGAGGCGACTGTTCGCTGTAGAAACCTCCATCGAATGCGTTTGATTCATCCACCGGCGTCTCCTCCTTCACCTCCTGAGGAGCTGCAGAGAGCGAGGAGCTCTGTGGAGCTGCAGCAGAGGCACAAATGTAAACTTTAAAACATTTTTCAAACATGAACCTTTAAACTCCATCACAGGCTGCGTGGACACGTCTGCCAAAGAAACAAGCAAGTCTCCACACAGAGTTTTTATGATACAGATTAATGCTGCTCTGACCTTCATATGTGCTTGAAGGAGCCTCAGTGGAGGGTCTGTTGTTTAGACAGACATCATTTCTGTCTGATTCAAGACCTACAAGTTGAAAACACAGGAACCAAAAGTGTGAGAGGCCAAAACAAACGCAGGAGAATCAGAGTGAAAGCCAGAGCGAGTAAACTCACTTCTCATGGCTGTACATCCATCCTCCTGCTCTGTGCTTTCCTGCTGTGTGATTATTTCTTCAGCTTCGACCATCTGAAGCTCAGGCTCACCTCCTTTAGTCTGTGCAGCCACAGAAACAGATCTGTGAGGATCAAATGAGCTCCTCTGCAGGTATAAACATTCGAAAGACAAAAACGCAGGTCACCTTCTGTCTCCACTGAGGCTGATTCAGGTTCTTTGTAGGAGACGAGACTTCTTGTGCCTCGAAGGACAAGTTGGTCTGAGGATGAAGGGAAAACAAAAAGCATGGATAGGAAGGTAACAGCTGAGTTTTGTGCTGTAGGAAAGTGGGAGTGGACTCCTTTAGAGATGAACACGAACAGCATGAAGCATCAAACCAGCATGTAAAGTACAAGATGTAGATTTTACATGGATGGAAACATATTAACATTCTGTCTTCCTGCTCTGCATTGACCATTATAGTGTTTGCAAAAGGAAGATTGCAAAATGCACTTTTTTCTCTTCTGCAACAGAACCTGATGAGAAACTTGTAAAAAAAACAATAACTTTAAATCATGCACTAGCTTTTGCACCTAGTTTGTCTCATATTGTTGCAGGTTTTCAAAATTACAAACGTCTGGGAACAGCAAGGGGACTAAGAGAGTGTGAGCACAGGATTAAATGGAAAGTGTGAAACTAGAGCTGCGATGTGTCACTTTGAAACAAGAAACCAGTCTGCAGGTGACGAGCTGCTCGTTATCGTGAGCGAAACTTCACACATCAGCTGTAAAACCAAAAAGAAAAAAAAAAATAAAAGAAAAATCACATCCATCTGAATCTGTGCGATGAAGGAAACGTTCCACTGCATACAAAACACTCCAAATCCAAAAAAAAAAAAAAAAAAAGAAGCAGCGAATTAATCTGTCATGCAGCCGGCTCGCACAATTACCTGATTGAAACACATGATATATTGGGGCGTATTGTTAGAATAGACAGAGGCAAAGACTGGCTCCTGGAGGGGGAAGAGAGAGGGGCAGGCTAAAGCTATTTTAAAGCTATTTGAAAAGCTGTGTATTCATAATGGAGATGAAGGAGGATTATTAAACTTGAAATCATCCCTCTAAGACTTACCCAGCACTCGAGATGAGAGTTTTCTGATTCTCCCTGCAGAGGGAAAACAAACAGAGAGAAATAAAACCTGAGACAGGAACAAACAGGGAAAATATTAAAATTCACACGTATACAGTTACGGCGGTGAAGACGAGCTCCTGAAGGATCACATTTAACCACCGAATAATCAGTCTATTTACATTCCACATCACGTTTTAGAGATCTCCACTACATAAACACTAATTAGTCTGCATGTATTCCTCAGTAACTTAAGCTTCATCTCAGGACATCTAGCACATTCCAAATCCAGAGTGCTGCTGCGAAGTGATGCTATATCTGGTTTCAATGGTATGACAAATACTCCAATCTAACCACCAGCCGATTTAAGGCCGGCTGCAACAGTGAACCCAGCAACCTTGGAAATGCCAAACAGAATTTTTTCACTGCCGTCATTCTGCTTTTCCAGAGAAATTAGATCAAAACTCTGAAAAATTTGTCATGTTCTGTGATATCACTCCACTGTTTCAAGAACATTTGAGAGTTAAGTGTGGTTTTCTTGATATTGGTGATATGATTTGACTTAAAGAAAAGAAAGACAGATTCATTTAATATTAACTTGATGCAGAAATTGTCCATTTTTTTCTGTATTCTAGGCTGAGCAGTCGCTGTTTCAGGTTCACTTTTTAATTTAATCATTCAGGCTACTGTGACGGCACCAAATCACATGTAACTGGTTCTTCTTTTAATAATGACACGACACGACTTAAGCCTGCACTTCATACAATCAGCAAAAAGGCAGATTTGGGGTTTGATTATCAAATATAAGCCTTAAATTGTCCCATTGGCTGAAATATTAGAGTCAGATTTTTCTATTTGGAAAGAAATAAGCCAAGTAAATAAACAACTGGGGAATTCAAAACACACTTATATACACAAGCTAGTGTTGTGTCAAAACTGCTCTGAGCTCTGAACAGTTTCTTCTGTCACATTTTTCCTCACTGTGGACTCAAAGTCTGCACCTCTATGGAAACAGCACAACCATAGCTAGAAGTACAGAGAAGTCAAAAATGTCTCCAATACATTACGACACTGTTACAATGCCATAAATCAAAAAATAAAATTAAATGACCAGAAAGTACATTAAATCTAAAGAAAAAGTTACATTTCTTTCATCATATATTTTACAAAAATTGAAAGAAAGTGTCCACAGGTGTTACCAGTACTGGGAAAAAAAATCGTGGCTCGATATACTATAGATATTTTACTACTAACATATTTAATTTGCTTGTATACCTGTCTCCTGTCTGCTCAGTGTGAACACAGCCTGCAGCTCAGCTAAAAAGTCCCTGAATTTTTGTCACACATCTGGTGGTCGCTTCACATTTGTGCAGATTTTTTTTTTGTCTTATAATCTGGTGCAAATGGTTTATTTTTGATCATCAAGACATGTAGCATTATCGCAATTTTAAGCTTAGGTTTGGTTAAGTTTTCTAATAGAAACACACATCACAGACGATTAGAGGAACCTTTCATGCTTTTTAATTTGGTACAGAGTTGTAGGGCTCAGAAGGTTAAAGATGTGAGTGAGAACAATCTCCTGATTTGACAAACTGTACCTCTCCTGTGTAGAAAAACATCCATCCACAGGTTAGTCAGTCAGGACTGATTGCAGTGTGGATGAGATTTTTAAGAGCCAACACCACCACCATTGTTCAGTACTCATAATAAACAGATGTAGTGTTGTTTTTCCTCAATTTTGTTTGTCTGGTAAAGTTGCAGTTGAAAAAATGTATAACAGGTTGAGTAACATCAGATTCCAATGATTTATTGTTACAAGCCTGTTGTCCACATTTTTATTTTTGAATATTGTGTGTAAAGATTTCTGTTTTTGCTGGAATTGTTCAAACCTCACTCTGGCCTGGTGATGGAGACAGAGACATTTCCACATCCTTCCAGGCGTGTGTTACCCAAAGAACCATGTTAACCTTTCTGTTGTAAAGCTGTTACTGACTGAATTTGGGTGTCTTTTCAAGTAGAAATAACCCCCCCAAAAAAACCTGGAGCTACAGAGGCTGACCTCTGGTGAAGCAGTTGCAGATTCTGACATAACAAACCTTTACAGGAGCGGTATCTCTGTTTCTTACCTTACTTCTGCTTCTTGACTCCTGCAGTTTAGGCGCGCAATCGACTGCAGTGACCTGGACGTGTCCTTTAGCTGTGGGTTCTTCAGCCGAGTTCTTTACACTCTCTGGCTCTTCGTCTTGCCTTTTGGGCAGATTACACAGAAAATGAACCATAAAACGTTTCAAAAAAACTACAAAAAAGAAAAAAACAAACTGTATGCCTGCTCAGTTTTCATCCTAAAACTGCTGATTTTTGATTAGTAACAAAAAATATCCAGATTGTCATCATTTGACCACATCATGCAAACTGTACATTACTTACTGGACTCTCCCAGTCATTTCTAAGCTGCTTTCCACAGAGGAGATGTTCTGTTCATGCAGTTTGCTCTGGCAGGGACTGTCCTCCTGAGGAGCGTCCGATTCCGACAGGGTTCTTATCGGCGTACAGGCGATAGTTTCCCTCCTGTTTCGAGCCCTCTGCCTCCAGGGAGCAGCGGTCAGTGAGCCTCCCTCCCCAGCCGAGGCTTCACGTCTCTGCCTCCGTGGTGCTGCACAAATCTCCTGCCTCTCAGTTCCCTCCGTCCTCTGGTGTGTTTCTTCTCCGCAGCCTCCACCGTTCTGTTCGACCTGACCGCCGTCCGTCCGGCTCCAGTCCGAGGCTGCAGAGCGGCTCTTCTTCAGGATTCCCTTCAGGCTGGGCTCAGAGTCACAGCGCTGCGGGGCCTGCTGGGGCGGACCGGGCTCTCCGGGGTCGAGGCCGGAGCCGGGGTCCAGTCTTGGCTGTGAAAGACGAAGCTCACTGGGTTTCAGGTTGACAGACAAAGCCTGCTGTCTGTCGGACAGATGAGGGGTCAAACTGAAGGCAGGGAGCTGAACGGGGCCTTTCTGGAGCTAAAACGAGATAAGAAGGTTCAAAAGGTTTATTACTTCAAATGTACTTCAAGCAAAACATTTTCTCTGATTAACTTAAGCTTTAGAGGTAAACTTGACAACTTTTACTTTCCTTTTCCTGCTTTGTAGAACTATAAACAGAAAATACAGGTGCCAACTCAAACCAGAAATGGGTCTTTGTCTTTATGCCGCAGAGGAACTAGTTTTAGTTCCACATGTAACCGTTTAGCTCTTCAAACAACCTCTAAAGGTGTCTCGAAGAACCATCGAAATATGGTTCCTTTAGGCACAAAGAAGAAGCTTTACCTGACTGTAATACATAATAACACTGATATAACTTTACAGTGTTATTATTTATGGAGCTTAACTCATTTAGAGATAAAGTTTTGACCATCCAAAAATATACATGAAAACCCAACGACTCCTCTGAGCAATCACTTCTTGGTTCTGTTTTGACAACAGGACTTCATAATCGTTCAAGTAAATTTAAAGCAAAAAAGTCAAATATCTAATATGTTTATAACTTTAGATTGTTGGTAAGATAGAACAACTCAGTACAAGATGCAGGCTTGGGAAACTGTAATGGATATTTTCTGCTGTTTTGTCAACTACAACATTACAGAAAACAATCATTAGTGGCAGCTCTACATTTATGCTATTAGCTGCCACCAAACCATCCATCCATTATCTATACACCGCTTAATCCTCACTAGGGTCATGGGGGGCTGGAGTCTATCCCAGCTGACTCAGGGTGAAGGCAGGGGACACCCTGGACAGGTCACCAGTCTATCACAGGGCTACACTTAGAGACAGACAACCAAGCACACTCACATTCACACCTACGGACAATTTAGAATCACCAATTAACCTCAACATGTTTTTGGACTGTGGGAGGAAGCTGGAGAACCCGGAGAGAACCCACGCTGCACGGGGAGAACATGCAAACTCCTCACAGAAAGATCCCAGTATCCTCATTGGGTCACGAACCAGCGACCTTCTTGCTGCGAGGTGACCGTGCTAACCACCGTGCTAACCACCGAGCCACCTTGCAGCCCGTCACCAAACCAAATAACTCTAACTAAAACAACGAACCTTTATTACCGTAAAGAACTACATAAAGTACATGAAATAAAGAGGTTTTTCAATTGGTGATGGCGTTCTTAGAGACCACAGAGGCTTTTGAAGAACCATTATTTTTTCAGAGAACACACTCAAGAAACTTTGGGCTCTGGACTGTTGGTCAGACGACAAGATGCTGACTTTAGGAAAATGCAGTGGATATTTCTGTGTTGTCGGATGTTTTACAGACCAAATGATTAGTCAATAATGAATATAACTGTTAATTGCAGCTCTAATTTTGTGCTATCACCTAAACCAAATATTTCCAATAAAAATAAAGCACCATTAGTCCTTTAAACAACCACAAAAGTGTGTGAAGAACCATCCCCTAACAAAGAGGTTCCTCAACTGGGGATGGCTCTTTAAACAACCACAGAGTCTTCAGAAGAGCCATGCAAGGATCCTTGTTATTTAGTTCTCACCAGGCTGACCTCCTCCACAGTGATGGGCTGCGTTCGGTACCGAGCCCCCTTCTGCCTCCGTCTCTCCGGGGGTCCGTCCGGGGCTGCTTGCCTCCCAGGCAGGGACAGTTTGTTGAAGAGGGCCAGCTTCTCGCTCATGCTCAGCTTGCAGCTCTCATCATCATCTTCCACCGACTCGTTCTGCACAGACTCGACCTCAGCTGGAGGAGCCGGTTTGGGAGCGCTGCACCGAAACACAACGTAAAACGGTGAAAAGAGACTTGAGTGCACTCAGAACCTGAATTATTTTATTCCTCTGTGTCACAGATCTCCACTGTCATCCAGAAGCTATTAAGAACACATCAGCGGGCCTCATCGCGGGGTTGCATGTTTCTTCGTTACCATGAACACACACATACTGTAGTTTATTTTTAGTCAATCTGACCGACACCGTCCTGCTGCTACAAATACTCACAGCAGCACCAAATGTGCATCTGAAAATAGTCCTGACTAAAAGCACTATTTAATTCTGTTTCACTAACGTTTATCTAAAAGCTACTGACACAGAAGTTTAGTTTCTAACCTTTAATCCTTTAAAAATATCTGCTCTTGACCTATTGTCATTTGTGACTTATAGCAGTTGATTTCACCTAATGTGGGGTTTTGTCACTTTCACAGGTTACTTTGTTTGAATGCTTTTAACATTGTACCTCACAAGGAAAAACTTAAAGACAGAAAAATTTAATTTGTGAAGGAGATGTACATTTTTCTTCTCGATTAACGTGTTAAGTCTCTGAACTGCAGGTTTAAAAGGCATGTTGTTGTTTTTTTAATGCTCTAAAAAAATTGAAAAAATTGTCCGACTTCTAATTTTTACAATAGTTTGTGAACTAATGCTGTGTGTCGCACGGTTCTGTTGAAAAAATTAACCAAATTTAAGCTTAAAATCACAATATTTGATCAAAATCACGTCAGTTTACATGTCTGATTCAAAAATTCAACAAAAGTATACAATTTATAGTAGCCTTATTTTGTGAAAAGCAAAAAATTCTGTTCACATTAGTGCAACCAAGAAGTCATTGGAGACTCAACTGCAACCAACAGTCTCATAATAAAACTTCTGCTAATTTTCAGCTGAACCTCAGGCTGCGTTTACACATAACAAAAAGGGACATGTATGAAAACTAACTACAAATAGAAGTCGTTAGAAATCTATAATACTTAGAGTCACATTCTTTCCAGTGTTGGTAACACCTGTCGACACTTAGAATAATGTTGATTCAGCATTGTTTCAATTTTTTACAGTAAATAATGTTTGCTTTTTTAATGTTTTATGGCATTATAACTGTGTCAAATTGCCTAGAAGACATTTTTTTTTAGTTCTCTCTACTTGTAGTCATGGTTGTGTTGCTTCCATAGAGATGCAGGACTTCATATTGCAGTAAAAAATTAACCCATAGTGAGTGAAAATGACAAAATAATGTGACACCTTCTGGGGGTCCTAACCCACAACATATATACTTGAAACGCATTGTGTTAAAAACTCTCTTGCTTTAATTTGCAGCTGAAAATAGCAATACAGCTACATTTTCCTCATTTTAAATCAAGACGTTTGCCTTTTTTCTTTTAATAAAGCATACATTTGAGAGTTGTTTTTAAAGATTTACATCTTAAGAATGAGAGTGAATGTATTAAAGCAAATTAAGAAAAATACTAAAATGCATACAATAAATTGCAAAACAAACTTTTTCTTAAAAATGCAAAAAAAAAAAAGATACGAACAAAACACCGACGAAACAAATGTCCCAAATAGTATCACAAGAATAGAAGTTTATTTTATATGATACATATACTAGTTTACTGTATGTGAAACTATTCTGAATCCAATTCCATCCCTGTGAAACTAATAATAGGCTTCTATTTATGTTCAAAGTGGCTGTAAACTTTCACTTATATACAACAAACTGAAGGCAATGATCTAATTGTATATAATGTGTTTCGTGACTGTTCCTCTCCTCCCACCTGATTGCCACTATTTCCTCGCAGGTGATTGGCTGAGTGAGGAAGCGATGGTCGTTGCCTCGCCGCGTCCTGCGTTCGTGACTGACGCTGCCGGAGCGAGGCTTCAGGAAGGCCGAGGCTTCCGGGGCAGACGACTTCTCCAGCTCCTGCAGAGGAGGCAGAGGAGACGTTAACATGCGAACCGGCAACCCACACCCACAGCCTTCACCTGCTGAATTAGTAATGACATGAAAAATGGCAGCGAAAACTCCCCTCCTGAGGTCTCCTGTTCTATTTGTACGGCCGGATGGAGGCGGGTCGGGTAGCTGGTGAATAAAGCAGTGAACTGTACGGTGGAGCATCTTGGCTTCTCGCTACATGCCAGCCCAACAGGTCACAGTGTAACTGGAGAGCCGCCGGCTTCGGTTTCCTCTCCGCCTGCCTCCACAGAGCAGCAGGCTAATTATAACGCAGCTGCTGCGGTTGTTAACGGCAAAACAGAGCCGGCGACATTTTCACCTGATGCTTCAGGACTGAAACTGTGCAGAAGGTGAAAACCCCCAGTGCAGATCCATCTTCTGTAAAAGACTCAAACAGCTTCTGGACCTTTTCCATTGTGCATCAATCACTCTGTAAATTTAGCCTCTCTTTTAATACGCACCAACAAACACACACTGTTGCATCAAACCTCCAAGGACAGCACCTGTTTGTTCATTTATATTCCCTCAAACATGATCAGGCTCAGTTCTGCAGGCTCAGCGCTGTAAGGTGAGCAGCTGAGGTGAGCTTTCTCTTCAGCCGTTCGATATGTCGCTCAACCAGGCTGCACTGTGAGCGTTTAGCTGTAAACTTCAACACTGCATTTGTCCTCGCTGGTGAAGATGTGACAGAATAAGCAGGTCACGAGCGTCGTGTTTCAGACTTACTTTAAACAAAGACATCTTGGCTGCCACGCTCATTTTGGCTCTGTCGTCTGTTTTCACATCGGCTGTGAGAAAAAAAAGAAATAAAAGGCATAAATCGTCATGTTAGGACGACAAAAACAAGCAACAGTAAGAAGTTTGTGATTAAGCGCACACCTCAGAAAATCAGCAGCAGGAGAGGAAAGTGTTGCTGGTGATAAAACAGGCACTAAAATATCAACGCAGGTGCAACTTCTGGTGATATTTCTCAGCAGAACTGAGCTGGAGTACAATACTTGTTCATTTCTTTTAAAACCAACTTTTTATTTTTTGCTAGTTTCACAGATCTGCACTGCAAAACAAGTTCAACATACCGAGATTAGGTTTTCATTATCTGGCTTTAATAAACCAAACCACATAGTTGATTTTTAATCTGCTCAGTCAACTCAGGGTTTCGGAATCAAGCAAGGTTATTCAATGTATGAAAATATGACTTGTTTTGTATTGCTGTGACATGCAGTTACATATTGTTCAGAAAATGTCACCAGCTAACGTCTGCGTTATCAATTTTTTTGGTAATATGTGCTCAAAGACGGGACTTTTCATGACGGCATCCTTTCTTTTTTTCCATATTTCAACTCACCCATAATCAGAGCATTTGATCTGCTTGTATAATATTGTAGATTCTGAATCAATGACAGGATGAGCAATAACAGTGAACATTTCAGGCTTTTATATGTAATAGCTCCAAAGGTTTTGTGGTTCAAACAGCTTCCAATTTTAACGTGCGACAAAACATGCGGAAAATGTGGGCCAATCAGCAATTTTTTCAACACTGTATCGTGGAAAATATTTGATATATTAGTCTAAAATTTCACAAATATCTTTAGAATCATCCAAAGTTTATGGCATAAACTTTCAGAAATCAGAGATGGTCTAGTAGAAATTCCTTGTTTTGAGATGGAATAACCCAGATATGAGCACTGTTATGTAAGAGGGATGGTGTTGGCACCAGATTGAGAATTACAAACTGACAACAAAAAAAAGAGAAAGACATGAGACAAACCCTAAAATCTTTTCCTTAAGAGACACTCTGTGCACACTGAGCTCCATGGCATCTCCTAGGAATAGTGATTTCATTTTCCATGAGAAGTTTTAGTGCATATTGAGCTGCTATTTCAAACATAATCTGCTCCTGAAAACCCAGAATTAAACCTGAAGTTATCTCGCTAACTCCATATCCTGCTTCGTCAAAGAGACACGTCCACTCCTCTTACATTGTTCCATTTAACTGCTTAAATCCCCAAAAAAGTACAATTTTCTCTTTTTCCTGACCTCATTAATCAAGTCATAACCCCACAGGTTTATCTTTAGACCCTTTGAAAGAGGCTGGCCACATATAGGCTGGAAAACACTTGACTGAAATAAAATTAAATATGTAATAAGATATATACACTTTCTTTGCATTGCTGCTTTCCGTACATTTTGCTAATAAAACTTGTGTGCTTTTGCTTGGAGGATTTTTACTTGCAATGAAATATATTTACATTATTGCACCGCTATTTTTCTTTTAGTAAATGACTCGAGTCCTTCTTCCACCACAAGCAAGGCAGTTTTAAAGAACAATTTCACTGCCATACAGCCTGAAATTCACAGTTGAAATGTCCAAACAGCAATAAAAATCTCCTTGCTCCTGCAGTCGCTTTAACAGTGGTGTAAATTCTCACTAAGTATATCTTTGCAGAGACTTGCTTGTAATCTTTTTACAGCGGGGTCAAGAGTAGGACTGACTTAGCATTGCTCCTCTGCCCGAGACATAAATCTGTCATCGCTGCAGAGATTAAACATTGTGAGCCCTAAAAATACAACCAGGTTTATTTCCTGAGCTATTCAGTGAATTTATGGAGGCAACTGCGCGAGTTGGACTCAAATATTTGTTTCTTCTGTCGCTCTTTAACATCTCAAATAAGATGTGTGATGTAACTTTCCTTGCAGCAAATCATAAATCAGTTTGCGTTTCTGTGTTCAAGTTTAACAAACAGGATGGCAAGAGACTGGAAAGACGAGTCAGCTTTACCTTTACCGTTCTCCTCTTCCTCTGCATCCAGGAGCCTAGAAGAGCCAGAAAAGGGCAAAAGATGAAGCAATCAGGTGAAATATGAACAGGAAGGTGACTCTAATCCTCTGCTCCCGTGTTCCCTTTCGGATCCTGCTTCAAACTTCACAATGCACGTCTTTGTGCTTGTGTTTGCAGCTCAGACAATCAAGATACTGCGTCATATTTGCATGTTCTATGTAGGTCACGATGCTCTCATGCAAACCACATGAGCTGCTGCAGTTGCCACTCCTCAGCTGAAGGTGCTTTTAGGACTGAATATCAAACTATAAGTTTAAGTGTTGTATCATCAGCAAAGTGTGTTGTTTTCCACCAGCTTGTGAGTTTTGTTGTCAGAACCACTGCACACCAAACCAGGCCCCTACCCGCTGCTCTCCTCCATCTCATTGGCCGTGATCGGCTGCGTCCTGAAGCGCTCACCGCTCTTGCGCGAGACACCCGACCCGCCGGGGACGTAGCGCCGGGTGCGTCGCCGGCCGCCCTCGGAGCCCGGCTTCATGGCCAGGTCCAGGGAGGACGTGGGGCAGCTGGTGTCCGCAAAGACAGAGCAGAAGAAAGGGAAGAAGATGCTGAGACGAAGGCAGACATTGTCAGAGAGGTAACACAGTCTGATGGGTTGACAGTCTGGATCACACGCATGCAGGCGACCCTACGCTTTCTCGGGCTGCGCTGCGCTCTCCGTCTGCTGCAGGAGGGCGCTTCTCAACTGGCCCACCGACACCCGAGTGCGGAGCTGCGGGGCGTCCAGTCCGACCATGTGACCCTCCCCACTCAGCATGCTGGCAGAGTCCTGGCAACCCTGCCTGGAGTGAGGGGGGAAGGAGGTGAGGATGCAGGAGTGGGGATCGAAGGGTGAGGAGAAAGGCGCTGATGTACCCTTTCGTGTGTTTTCTGAGGAGAGTGTCTGTTCGGTAATACCAGCACTCAGAGTACCTGAGTGAGAATCAGACTGGCTTTAAAACTCCCTGCTGGGACCCACTGATTTAGACCTCTCAGTTTTAATTAGCAACAAAGGCCACAGAGCAACTGGTCTAGTCAAGGATCTGGTGCTGCTGGAAGGTCGCTGGTTTTTTGGTGGCAGAATCGCCTTCCTGGAGAGTTTCACATTGTCATTTTAAGAGGAGCTTCCTGCTGTTACTTGTAAAAATGTGTATTTATTAGAAGTTTCCAAATACGATTGCATGAGTAATCAACTAATGTCCTTACAAATTGTTATTTTGAATCTAAAATCAAACTCTAAGAATTATGTCAAGCCCATTTGGGACCAGATCTGGTGCAGTACTACATGCACATACATATACACATAACATACAATGTTTGAGGTAATTCTTCAATTGTTAATTTAACCCTTAAAAACTCCTCTGGGCCTGTCAAAGTCACACTTTTATGTGCTGCTGCTGTTTTTCTTCCATAAAATAATCCCTTCCTCAGGTAAAATGGTTTAAATGCACCCTTGCTTCATCCAGAATATGCAGATCTACGTAGTCCCTGCCTCTCTTTCAGCTCACATCTGCTCAAGCACACCAGCTCGCCTACAGCTCTGCTGAAACACTGCAAAACTACTCAAACTCAGCAAGGGCTGTGACTGGCCATTGTTTTTAGTGTTGTTGATGATTTGTTAATTATTCTTGTCGTTGTTTGGTAAATAAAAGGTCAAAAAATGTCAATCAGTGTTTTATAAAGCCAAACATGGCTTAAAGTGTCCACAACCCAAAAAATATTAAGTTTACCTCCACAGAGAAGGAAAGAAAAACAAAATACATCCAAATATAAGAAGCTGGAATCAGAGAGTCTTGACTTTGATTCTTAAAAAACTGCTCAAACCTACTAATCAGTTATCACAACAGTTGATTGTTAATTTAGTACTTGACAGCAAGTCAACTAATCAGCTAATCACTGCAGCTCTAAATGTATCCATACACTAAACAGAAAGCCCCACTCGTAAAGCTGACTGTTGTTTCCTTATGTCTACTATGTGTAAAGCCCCAGAAGCCTGCAATGTAGTTTCAAAGAGGAAATACTGCTTGTTTAGCTCATGACTTGTGTTCCAGGATTTATTTTTTTTAAACACACTATAAACATGCTAACAATGTACAAAAAAAACACAACTTGATGTTCACTAGAGTTAAATAGAAGACAGAAAACTGGCACAACAGAAGCTAATTCTTGAAACTAAGTCAGATAATGAGACGTCATGGCTGGGATGAACAGAAGAACACAAAAGATGCTGTAGTCAACCTACCATGATCCACATGTGTACATCCATTACATAGACACTGTACAGTGTCAACATACACCTCCCGGGTTGAATATTAAAGCTCTGAACCCCAAGCAGGTTCTGGTTTTGGCTCATTTTTTCCCCCAGATTGTTTACTTACTGTGGGTTCATTTTTCACTGTAATATAATGTCCTGCACTTATATGGAAAAGGTACAACCATGAATATAAGTAGACAGTTATCCAGCACAAACGTGATTTCTGAGTTCTGAGTTTTAATGCAATAAATCAGAAAAAAAAGTTTAATTGCTTAGAATATTACATTTACAAAAAAATGAAAAAACCTGTAACCAACATGTACAACATTTTGCCAAATGCCCACATGTGTTACCCATACTGGAAGAAATGGTGGCCCTACATTTAAGTTTGTTTCCATCCTTATTTCCTATCTGCTTTGTGTAAACACAGCCTGCAGTTCAGCTGAAAAGTCTCTGATTTCTTCTAAAGTGACTGTTGGTTGCAACTGAGTCTCTAATAGCTTCCCCAATGATTCTTTCTCTTTTTACACTTTCTGGCTCTAATAATGGTGTAATTTTGGCAATTTTTAAAAGATGATATGTCCTTCAGCAACAAAATAAAACTAGTTAATGATGAAGGTTTATCGGTTATGTTTTAGTGTTTGTCTTTTACAGTTTAAACTAATCTTTACAGCGATTTTATGTCCTTGTGCAAGACAAAGTTGTTGTGTTTCTAGAGATAAATCCCTGAATGTTGACTTTCATTAGGTAATAATAATGAGCCATGTTTGCAGGGTATGTAATTTTCACATTCCTCCACTCGTTATCTGACTCACCTCATCATGTAGTTGGACTCTGCAGCAGCGTCTCCCTCCAGTCCATTAGTAACCTCTCGAGTTCTGCCGTTCACTCTGTCACTGAGGCCGTCTGAGTGGGTTTGGGTCGCCGGTTCGTGCACCTCTTTCTCGTCCCTCCTCACCCACTTGGAAGGAAGCTCCTCTATAGTGCCGTAGCGCTCGGCCAGTTCCCGCCTCCTTTCGGCCTTGTAGCGGGCGATCCGCTCTGATCTGGGCTCCAGGACCGGGTTCTCCATGTTCCTCACAAGGATTCAGATGACTCTCCTCAAGTAACGGCAAAGCATTTAGGAGCAAAAAGCAGATGCGATGTTCTTTCTCCGCTCTTCAGCTGAGGCGAAACAAGGGAGCCAGACTTTAATCCAGTAAAATTCAGATTCCATTGGACCTAAAGGCTTCTTGCTTTGCTCATAGATTCCACTAATCAGGAGCTGGAAACCAGTCGAGTCCACGATGAACGCGATGCTCCTCCTGAAACATTAATAATACAAAACAAGACAGGTGAGATAAGTTAATTTCTTACCAAAACACATACACGTCCTGACTGAAGGCTTCAGTTTCTTCCTCAACAGATTTACGACAACACAGATGAGCTGCTGCCTTCATTATAAATTAAACAATTTTTTAACAGAACAACCTTCGTCTAAGTCCACCTACTTTCCTCGTGCTCAGGTCCATGTAAGTTGACCTGTACCGGCCTGCAGGAATCTCCCCTTGCACTGAAACTCAACACCACAGCTCACCTCAGCTCTGGCTCCAGGCCTCGATGGCTCTGAGTCTGCAGGCTTGTTGGTCTTTTATATTAAACTGCGGGTAAATGAAACTGTGCATGACACTGTTTTCTTGTTCAAACGAAACGAAACATTGGCTAAGACATTCAGTATAACTTTTTGCTCTGAGTGGCATTAAGATCTGGCTTTGCACTCGTCCTACAGACATTGTGGGGCCTGTTTAACTGGTCAAACTAATCAGTCTCGTGTTGTGGCAACAATTACAAGACACTGACTCGAGAATAAGACTTCCCCTGAATTTAGAGCATCTCCTAGAGGCTAAATAGAATTTATTTTGTACTCAAAAGACACTACAATTTACCAGTGTTTCCTTAAACATCTCAATGCAGGCTATGGTAGAAGCTCGCGAGGCTGCTAAGCACAGACAAGCTTCTGGTCTCCAGCCCAACAATTTGTGATTCAAATATTAGTTTAAAAAGAGTGAAATGTGGTGTTTTAATGTCCGATTTACCTGAAACCAGTTGATATTTTTTGAGCTGTTTTCCACAAGCAAAGCATTTTAAGTGATAATGTTGCAGCTGATCATCTTCATTTAACTGTAAGACACCAAAATCATGATCCTGATTAATATTCCATTATTTGTGCAGCACTACGGCTAATGTTAAGGTTCTTTTTGCAACCAAATCTTTATTTGCAGTGTTTCTTTCCTCCTGTTCATCACTCATTTTGCTGTCCACATGTGGAGCCTGCTTGTCAACAAACTGAGTGTTCAATAAAGTTTTTTTTTTAAGTGTATTTACAAACCCTTAAATCAGAGTAAATGGCATTCTATCAGTCAGACTTCACTAAAATGGAAACCATGGTAGTTTTGTTCTTGTGTCAAGCAGCAAAAATGTGTGGCATGATGTGTATTAGTCAGTTTTTTCTGACTATTGCGTATGAGCACATCGCCGTGTCAGTGCAGAAACCAAATACCATGCAAATGTTCTCCAACAAGCTGCATCACCCATTTTACTGTTGTCTGAGTATTTAATCTGACTAAAACACACACACTCTAACTGGCCATGGTTTCACACTTTTAAATACACTTAAAAAGGACCTAATAATTACATTTACACGTAAGAACACCAACAAAACCTGCAGCTGTAAACTGTGTCTAAACAGAACTAATGTGGCCTGATTTGCATTTAAAACAGCAACTGACCATCTGACAGGTTCAGAAGTGAGTGTCTATGTGAGCTCACAACTGTGTACAAACATAAATGTGTGTTTGCATATGTGTCTGTGTGCTTCCCAAAACTGTACGTGTCAGCATTCCTGGTGCAGGAAGCACAATGGAGCCAGAACAAAGAGGTGTGAGCCACAGACTTAGTGCACCAGATGGATCTGCTGCAGGGCTCAGTGTTTCTGATGGCAGCCGAGTTTAAAAAGTAAAAGATTCTGTGTTTATTTCATCAGTTTCAGCTTTAGTGCTGCTGGGAAGAAAGACAGAGTGAGCTGGGAAAATGGATGTAGAAAAAAAGTGACAAAGTGTGAACGAATGCAGGTCAGATGTGATTTTAAACTCTAAGAAATGCCCAAAGGTTGAGTCATATTGAGTCAACTGAAGGCCACAGTTGCAGTAGGAGGATGTAGATTCAAATTTTCAACGCCACAGAGAGCTTTAATAAGCTGAAGTGTAGGTGCAGTGATCCCTGCATGAGACAACAAGCTCAAGGATTTCTGGTGTCACTTCATAACACGTGTACACGTACTCAGGAGAACTCACCTCCCTGTGCAGGCTGAGCAACCCTCCAGCGTCCCCAGCCCCACTGACGCCACACTCACTTATGTTTTTGCTGGCAAAACATGAGTAAGAGTTGAGTGTGGCCACACTTGTGTAAAGAGTGAAGGTCATGTGACAAGCTGGAGGATTGTCGATTGGAGGGGAGAATGCCACTGAGGCTCAACAGGGATCATGGGCTTCTAATCTAGCGACACTAGTTGACAGCAAAGCTGGTGGATGAGCGCACAGGACCAATTCTCTACATCCTGCTGGAGATTTGAGCTTCAACAATGCTTATAATATTTAACTAAACAGATCCAGAGGGTTAAATAAAAACACCAATAATTGCTGATTTCAAGAAATAGGTACAAATCTTTGGCTCCTTTAACAGCACTTCAAGCACAATATTGCAGAACTGAAGCAGATATATGTCAAGGACAATAGCTATTTTTCTAGTAAATTGACATTATTTAGGAGCACAAGCACAGAAAATTCAAATATTACATAACAATATGACCTCAGTGTCCAGCAGTAGCAGTAGCAGCAGCAGCATCGTGAACCAGATTAAAAGTCTGGCCAAGAATAAGCCACTGACCAATTACACCTGCCCTGCTGAGCTATCTGCACCAAGGCCCCCCCACAGATCTCTATAATTCAAGGACAAATTCTCCAAAGCCTTTCCTGCATGCCACGAACTGATAATAAATCATGAATGTGGACGGGTTATTGCAGCTTTGAATTGCACTGCATTGTCCGATAGCAGAGACAAGGGCGCTCGAGTTTGACATGAGCAGCTCCAGACCCTGTTAAGCCTTTTAAATGATGTTTGCATTGGAGGCATGTGGCTGGAGGGCTGAGAGGAAGGGCAGGTTTCTCATGCAACCACCATAATCCACTCATCAGCTCCCAGTGGACTGATCTGTTTTTACATTGCACACATAAATGACGTGAATTTGTCCAACAAATATCCACCATGAATGACCTAAAACTGGCGAGATCATTTCAAATTCTAACATAATTCCTTTGTTCTTGGTCATGTAGAGTCACAAACTCAAATGTTTAAGCTTCCAAAGTGCTTAATAATTACTTACTTTAACTAATTTACAGTAATTAATAGCAAACAGAAATCAAATATTAAGTTTTACGTATACTGGGTTGGAAAATAATTCGCACAATGCACTCCCACTTAAAGGAAATTCGTGCGTAATTTGTGCGTAAAACCCGTTTGGACACTCCAAAACATTAAACTGCGCAACGGTCAAGATTAATTTAAAACGTTTCTACATTAACCTTCGCGCTCTCGAGTCACACAAAGTGACTGAACATCACAACCACAGAGCTTGAACTTCAGCAGGTCGAACACAACAGCAACAGGTGACGGAGCGCAACAAGCGGTAAAATATTCAGAAGTCGCGTTAAGCTGCCGCGTGGTTACACTTTCGGCTGTAACTTAGTCTTTTACAGAGAGAATTAAGTATTACAGGTGTACTTACCGGCAGTGAGCGCCGTGTGCCCTCCTCGGTCCCTCCCCACTGATCCTCCACCGCCGTGACTCGCTCCAAATGTAGTCAGAGTCGCAGCTGCGGATGGTTCTCCGTATTAAGGGGGGAGAGTATAAATAGATGAGCAAAGCGAGGGACGCCCCTTCGCACTGTACACGAGGCGGCGTGAATATGTCAGCGGAGAGACGCCGCTCCTCCGGTCCAGATCTGCGCTGCTCTGGTCACTGTTGAGGCGTTTAAAGGAGACTCGGGAGCCTTCAGGGTCACTTGTGTCAGTGGGCGGTTTAAATGATTGCAAATTTGTTCATTTGCACTCCTTAAGTTAAAAAAAAAAAAAAATCAAATAAAATCAACCAAAACTTAAACGAATGATCTCAAAGAGAAGCTCTGTGCGCAAATCTAGCTCGAAGACTTAAAACATTCTACTTTACATGGTGCTGATGCGATGTAATTTCCCAAATTAAGTTAATTAAAGCGCCACAAACCAGCTGACTGCATTAAATACTGCAGTTTCTTGATGTTGAAGCAGCTGTGCACTCTGCTCACTGCACACTTATACAAATTGTATACAATATGCATGGAAATAAAACGTATTAAATACAAGTTTAATCACAATAATATTTACTTATTGTGTCTGTTAAGGATCAATTATTGACTGAAATGCAAAATTACTGAATATTCTAATTGCTAGTTGTCGTTTTTTTACTCTGCTGTTCAAACTCTTTTACAACAAATAATATAAAGGAAAATAAAATATATTAGGCTTGGTCACAATTATATGTACTTATTGTGTCTTATAGTTACTGACTGAAATAAAAAAATGATATGGCATTAAACTTCTAAATTTCCCTTTGTGTTGCTCTGCTGTGCACACTCACAAAACGCTTGTACAACGTATCATATAAATGAAAATATATGAAATACATGCCACTTCATAATTCTATTTACTTAGTGGCCATGAAAGGTAAAATAACTTAACATTACTTTAAATAACTTGTAAACGTTGCCTTTTCTTTTTCTGCGTAAACTCTGATACAAGAGATACAAATGGAAACAATGGAATGGCACAATTATTAATAAAACAAAACTCAAAGGAGCTTTACAATATTACTCTAAATGAAGTCTTGTGTTATTCTGCTGTGCATACTTACAAAATGTGTATATGTTTAAAATATATATATATATATTTGTAAAAACGAAAATTTAAATTAAATGAACGCTTATTTAAGACTTTAAAATGACATCCAAGTGTCACTTTTACTTCTTGTACCATGCACTTAAACAACTTTGAAAGGCTATTTTTCAACATTTTTATTATTTGACCAACTTTACTTTTTAATATTTTGGTTGTCATTGTTATCCAAGTTTATTATTTGTCTGTCAAATCTTTTATTTTCTTACTCAGCCATACTGTAAATAAGGCCGTCATATCTCAACACATTCCAGATTTTAAACAATGGCTGAATAAATCTATGTTTTTGTATTTTTTGATCAACTTTTCACCAGGTTTCACTGACATAACACCATAATTTGGGTTTGAAGTGGAACCAGTGCAACAAGTTCTCCCTTCTTGGTGTGACTGATGTTCCAACAGCGCCTCCTTCCATTCACACTGGGAAACTACAAATGAATTAACATTACAGAGCCCTTTCACAGGCTTTTCACAGACTGTACCAAATGCAGAGACAGATGCAAGAGAAAGTTATTTATGTAAATGATTGTTAAATGAACAGTGCAACTCATGTAGAAAAATACAATCTGTGGATACAAACATAAATACTGGTGTAATCTGTATTGATCGCACCATAAATATCTTCACAAAAGTATCAAAAATAAAGCGTTACATTTCCTCTGATGTAAGTAAAAAATCTTTAGTCAACAGAAACAACGTAACTTAAAGGTGTTCATAATATTCTTCTCTGTGGAAAATATCAAAACCAAATCTCTACTTTTAATGGAAACACTCAACAATAACAAAGTTGCACTACATTTTGTGGAAATAAACAACATATTTCTAAATTTAAATGAAAAAGCAGAATCCTGTTCCTGCGTTCACATGGAGGCAAATCAAAGTCAGAAACTACAACTCAGTAAATAAAACTATTAGAGGACAATCCATCAAAAACGCCAGGCTCTGAGCAACATGGATCTTATGGCGCAGCACTGGTTGCCTGTATAGACTGTAGATTCTGGAAGCTCAGAGCAGCAGCAGTTGAGCTTTTCTTTCTTCCATTCCTCATTCAACTGAACTCTTGGGGTGCCTCGCAAAGAAAGGGTGGCTCAGGGCTTTGATGGCGGAGATGCGACCGCTCGGTCTGAATGCCAAACATTGCTGCAGGTAAGGAGACGTCACACCTTATAAACATGCTGGAGAGAAATTACCGTCTTTGCCCTGCGACGCCACAGTCCCAGCGCTGCTACAGGGATCCAGACTGATCTCAGTTTCAGCTGATTAGTCCAACTAGCAGAGCAAAACATCTATTTATAAGCTATTGCACAGCTGGGTCAGCAGTCAGCAGAAGAGATGCTGCACTGTCTTTGATGGGGGAAAAGTTTCATAAGACAATAATATTCCAAAATAATTAACCATCATCAGCACAGATCTGCTGACTGTGTAGCTGAGAACATCTTTAAATTAGTTCAATGGTTCCTAAATGATGAAAATGTGCGAATTCATTTAACTACAGCAACTTATTTTACCTTGAAATGTGTTTTCAAGTGTTACTTGGGAAGCTGTTGCCATATTTTGATGATAACTTTAATGATTAGAGAGGTCACATTTTATATGTAGTTATAGGAATCATCCACACATACAATGATGTCACTAATATCCTGTGGCGTATCTGTGAAATGGAAAACTCTCCACAGTAAGACGCTTGACAGAAAAATGACTATTTTGTTTCAGCAATAAGCTCTAGCCATATACTGTAAAAGCCTCAAAAATGGAAGTACTACCAGTGATTATTTCATAATTATAAGTACTGAATTATGGTACTGCTGTCGTTTCATCTGCATAAATGTGTGCAACTCTTTTGCTTAAAAGATGCTCGTATAGATCCTGCTGCTGTCTGATGCTGCAGATATGTTATACACTCGGAGGAAAAACTCCTACAAACAGCTGAAGGCAACAAACTAAACATCAGCTCCTGGTTAAGTTTTGTCAAAACTTGGATTACATGCATCACTGGTGAGTTTCATTAATCTGACCTGTTACAGTAAAGACACATTTTTATAGATCTCTTCATTCTGTAATAGATTTAAAATTGTAAGTTAAAGTGAATAAAAATGAAAGAGTTTTTTTATCTGCTCACAATGTGCTGCTAGTTAGAATGTGGGCTCTTCTTACTTCGTTAAATAAATTATTGATCAGTTGTCAAATTTATGCAACTAGCTATTACCTGTTAGAGTACTTACTGTATCAGCACTACTGTGATTCTCTGTCTGTTTTGACCTCACAGTACATTATATTTAGTAGCTACTTTAAATTCTCAAAAGCACATTTATGCATTCTGTTTCTAAAATTACGAAGCACTGTGTCCAGAGTCAGTCCCTATTTACTGCGTTGTGCTTTGTAAGTCTTTTGCCCTCTTACATTTTATTTAAGTGGTTTACAAATGAGAAAATAACTTGTGGTGTAGTCACGCAAAATAATAAAGATTCATAAGTGTGCATAAGGAGTGACAGAGGACACAGCTTCAGTGTAAACTAGGAGCCTTTGCAACATGACCTAAAAACAGAAACACAGGTTTGCTCACAGATAGGAGGTCGTTCTCGTCCGGTCCCAGGTTAGGCAGCAGCTTGGTGGAGGAGCCTTTTGGTCCCCAGCTGGGCGAGTATGGGACCGGGGTGTCTTTAGGCCAGTCCTTCTCGCTGGGCAAACCAATCACCCTGACGGACAGAAAACAAGGAGCCACTGAATGGCAGCAGTCATCCACAAAGCCCAAAATGTAAAAGCTACTGTGAGATTGTACAAATGAAATTAAATGTACAAGTCTGTGACAAGCAAAGAGGCAATTTGGCTCAGTTGTTTGAAAAAAACAAAACAAAAGACACAATAATTTACATCTGGTTAGCAAATTTCTCCTGTTTTTGAAAATTTTGCTCATTTATTGTAGTACTTGCAAGGAACAACTATTGAAATAATTATGAGTATTATTTCTGAGTTACTTTAAGTCAAAGTGGCAGCCCAGCATCACTTTATATCAGTTTATGGTCAGGATAAAGAAAGAACAAAAATACTCACTCAAAGATTTTTTGCAGCTGCTGCACCTCTGTGTATCCCTGAAACAAGGGTCTGTGGGAAACAGGAATGCACATTTATAAACAATAAGCCAAAGTGTTGTCCAATATTTTGACAATCAAAAGTAAGATAAACAGAAAGAAAACACCAAATAAGTCTCTACTCAGGCTGCATTATATGCAAAGTCACAGCAATAACTCTTAAAAAGTATTGTATGTTATGTCAGGAATTCAATTTTTCTAAAAACACATAATCAAAGAATTTCAACTTTTGTTTTTGCCTTCTTATTTTCTTTAGGATTATTGCCATTACAAAGATTGTGCTGTTTCCCTGAAGGTGCAGTACTTTAAATTGTAGGGAAAAATAAGCCCACAGTGAGGAAAAAGGTGACAGGAGCAAATAACGTCCAGAAACTATTCAGTGTTCAGAGGGTTAATCTTAGAAATCACTCTTTGTTGGAAAAAAAATGGCTTTAAAGTAGCACTGACAACGCCAAGATGACCAAACAGGTTCAGGAAATGCAGGGACATTGAACTTTTTAAAGCCTAAACAAAAGTTGCACGACACTTTCATTGCTATATATCCACATCTGTACACAAGGTTTTGCCTCCAATCTCCAGCGTCACATATTTTTTCCAGCTAAACACACACTGAGATGTTCTTACTTCAAGAGGAAGAGCTCAGCAAAGATGCAGCCGGCGCTCCACATGTCTACCGAGGACATGTAAGCAGAGTTCAGCAGCACCTCGGGGGCTCGATACCACAGTGTCACCACCTGAGCAGAGAGAGGCAGAGAATATAAGACAGAAAGACACACAGGCGGGGGTGGAAGAAGCCTTAAAAGAACATTTTCTACCTCAGGCACAGGAACAGTCTGAATACAGTGCTGAGTATAAGAAAAATGGCTGACTGCAGTACCACTTAATACTTTACAGCAAGTTTCTGTTGCCTCACTTACACCTGGAGTGAGAGCCATGTTGAAGGTGTGCATCCGTGCAAGTCCAAAGTCTGCAATCTTGACCTCTCCATGGTTGCTGACCAGAATGTTTTCTGGTTTTAAGTCACGGTGCAGCACCAAGTTTGTGTGTAAGAAGTCCAGACCTTGCAGCAGCTGCCTCATCAGATCCTGGAAGCAGCACAGCAGCAGTTATGATTTCATATCAAGAGCTGTGACAGTAAAATAAAATCCGACCACGAGTTCACACCTTGACACGTTCACGGCTCAGTCCGGTGGCAGGAACCTTTGACAGGTAAGTGAGCAGGTCCTGGTCAATGTATTCCAGCACCAGAGTGAGGTCCAGGCTGGTGCCCACTGGGACAGCGGAGGCATCCAAGAGCCTAAAAACGGATGGACTGATGAGCTGATGAGTTTATACTCGAAAGGTCAAAGGTGTAGATCTCTGTGGCATTATAATGTTGTGCAAGAACACTTTGCTGAAGTCAAACAACCACGAGACAGCAAACAGAGGTGCTTTTATTCTTTGTTTGTAAATATGGACAGTGGATGTTGCTTCTGTATTATTTATTTTGAAAGCAAGTGAAAATATTGATTAATAACGACAAAGGATCTTACCAAAACTAGGAATTTACCAAAATATTATTTGTAGAAAGGTTATTTTTAAGTATACAACACAAGTGAATACATCCTGATACAATATCACTAAAATATCAGATGATTCAAAATGTCCCTTCCAGGCCTCCATAGAAACCTGATGAATACTGGGAGTAAATTATTGGTCAGATGAGACCAAGATGCATTTGTTGTGCTCAGACGCATGTGTTTGGTGTGAACCTGGATACCACAGTGAATGCATCATCCTGACAGTGAGGCATGGAGGAGGGAGTGTGATGATATGAGGCTGCATGAGTGCAAAATGTGTTGTGGAGATTTACAGATTACACAGTCAACACTTGGGAATATATCAAAACACTGGCTGACAAGATGACTCCCAGTCTGCAGAGGCTTGAAGAAGAGGGATAATATAAAGTGAAATATCTGGTGTGATACAGAGCAACACCACATTACAGCTGCTCGTTTTACTGTACTGAACCTACTTGACCACGTTGGGATGGTTGAGGTCCTCCATTTTGCGCAGCAGCGCCACCTCTCGGATCATGGAGGCAGGGACGCCGCTCTCCGAATCTTCGCCGCGGATGCTGAACTTCTTCACCGCCAGGAGCCGCTGTCTGTCCCCGACCTCTTTGGCCTTATATACTTTACCGTAGCATCCCACTCCGACCTCCGCCAGCAGCTCGTAGCTCAGAGGCTTCGAGCAGGAGTTCATTGTGTTCCACATTCAGGCGAAATTAACCTTAACTTGAAAAAAAAAAAAACAAAAAACTCCACATTAGCATAACAACCATTAGACACGTCGTAGTCACCAGTTTAAGCTAGGCTAATAGGGAGCTAGCTAACCAGCTCTCTGAATATACTGGCTAAAAGGTTAGCTAGCAGGTAATAAACCACCTGTGACAGCACACAAACACAAACCACCCGTATTAACACTACTTTTATGAAGCTTACTAGCGTTACATGTTATTTTAGTTAGTGTTTTTTTTTACTTTTACCTCACCTACCTACCTTTTTACTTTACTTACTTTATCTCACACCGCGTCTCCACCACCACCCGCCCGCCTGCCAGAAAATGTCTCCACATAACTGTCGCCGGTGTCACAAACTCATGAGAATATCACACCCCTTTCATCCACCAACTAATCAGAAAGCTCAAATTTTACATTTTAATAAGCCCATTCCTTGTACACGTGTCCCCGCAGCTGTCAGTGTCACTGCACGGTGCGTTCAGGTGCAGGCAACGCGTGGAAATTACTGAATCCAGTGCACGTTAACACAACAAATAAACAAGTAGAAAAGCTTATGATTGGAGTACAAAGTGGTTTACCGGGATCAAACAGAGGCAGCAACACTTTAAAGTGGTTAAACTCCAAAAGAGCCAATAATAGTAATAATAATACGAAGTTTATGTCGTGATAATTACAAAAAATAATAATCCTGGCACACGTGGAAAAACACTCAGATGTCAATTATTTAAAATGAAATCAGCTCTTAATATCACACTGTTTCTGCGCTGATAAGTACTTTCTCTTAAAAACAAGTTCTTTTAAAAAGTGTAAAGACTATACTGGAGCTACATGCCCCAAACTAGAACACCAGAACTTCCTCAGTTTTGGGCCTCAGTTGTGTGTCTATCTGCATGTCTGCATCATGGCTTCCCGAGGAAAAGAACTGAAAAAAAAATCTGATTAGGGGATTTCACAAAGATGGAAAAGGATACAGAAATCAGCGCACCACAGTTGAAGCAATAATTGCAATGTATAGAAGGAGCCATAGTACCACTAACCAGAGCTGCAGCGGTCACCCTCCGAAAATGATGCCATGGACATCACACGACTTGCACAATCTCCGAAAACCAGAAGTGCTTCAGACTTGGCACAGAGTTTGTCAATTGCAATCAGAGTTTCTGTGAGAGCTCAGGCAGTGTGAAGAGCTGCTCATGACAGCAACCTCAATGGATAGCCTCCAAGAAACAACTTACTGTGTGTCAAACTTTTCAAAAGAACATGAAAAAAAGGCGTGGTGAATTTGAGGAGCCCATTCTTTGGTCAGACACGAAAAATAAATTGGTTTGACTGACATGGAGTCCAGCATGTTTGGTGTGAACCTGACCAGTAGCTAGAGTGAACAAATGGCAGTCCTGACAGAAAAGCACGGAAGTGGGAGGTAACAAGATGGCTCCCAGTCTGCAGAGTGTTGGCAGAAGAGAAATATCCCAGCATGATAACAGTCCAGAGCACAAAAAATAAGTGAATACCCTACTGTCCAGCTTAGAAGTTATGCAGTTACAGTCATGTGATGCAATGGGGAATCAAGTTGCCATTTACGTGATATTACACATGGGTGTACTCACTTCTGATGTACACTGTACCTGTTGAGAAAATATTCATGGCACACTACAGAGTAAGTTATAACCAATTTATTATTTGGATTCTTTCATTAATACAAACAGGAGAAACTCTAGTAATATGCAAACCGAACATATGTGGCATAATTAGGCACAGCGTTAAAAGCAAATTTACATAAAATATTACACAACAGAGTGCATATGAATTCCAACAGTGAGAACACTGACGGTCATGTTAGCTTAGATGCGTATTATTGACTGTAGTGTGGCAGTAAAGTGCTGGTTCAACACAGCTTGTAGTGGTTACTCAGCTAAATATTGCTAAGAAGTTACTCCCCTTTCAATTTGTCATTCATACGCTTAGTTTTCTTTGCCAAAACGATGGTATCCAGATGGAGGTTGCGGTTGAGAATGACCGAGCCGCAGGTGAGAGCTCCGGCGATGGCGCCGGTAAAACCACACAAAAACATGTCCTGACCTGCAACACAAACAACAAGTGTGAGAAATGCAGAAAACAGTGTCTTTAATTCATAAACTGGACAATATGAGGCTGCACAGACCTGTCAGGTAGAGGTTCTTCAGAGGAGTCTGAGGTCTCACTGTGGCGTAGAGTTCAGGGCAGAATCGGTCGATGCCGTGATCCGCTCCGTAGATCTCACCTTTCATGGCTCCAAGATAGTGATTGTTTGAGATGGGGGTTCCAGCGTCAATGTACTCGATCTACACAAATAGTTATATGAATATGCAGTATACAGTCACTTTATTAGGTACATCTGAAAAATGAGATATGAAATTGGATTGTTTTGGGGGGTTTAGCTTGAAAAGTCCAATTTTGTGTCCCTTTTCAGCAAAAGTGTTTTAGTTTTTTAGCTCAAAAAATGAGTATAACTGCTGGTAGTACATCCTCTTCTAAACAGGATTTTTCTGTCTCTGTAGTTTTGAATGTAGCTAAGCTCCTGCTGCCCCCTTCAGGAAGAAGATTCTCTCTGCATCTGTGATTGAAAGCGTGGAGCAGGACTTTCTGTCACTGCTTTGTCTCTCTGAGTGATCATTTCACAAGGAAATATGGATCAATTCACAGCATAGCTGTTTTTTTTTGTTTGTTTTTTTTTAAAACTCATTTGTACTTAGCTTGTGAAGTGACAGCTGGTTAACATGTAGTCCTAATCGACTGTGTTTCAGTCACTATTTCACACTCATTCTGGTGCCTGACCAGAGCAACAGAAAAAAGTGTCTCTATCTCTTTGCAGTCTTAAAACAAGCATTTGTTTTGAGCACTATCTGTTTTCCTTTGATATGTGCAGTCGGCATGTGTGGACAGTCTGGACTCTCATGGACTTTGGCAGGTGAGATGATAAAAATTAAGTCACATGGACCCTTGCAGACATGTAGAAAGCATGAACTGACCTTTATACAGTGAATAAGGGCCAACCTACGGAGCCAAACTCTAAGAAGAGCAGTGAAGCCTTATCTCCCTGCTCCATAACCATTCCAAGCTAATCAGAGCTGAGAAGGCAGAAGAGAGATTTAGTCTTTACCTTGTCTCTGGTGATCTTGGGGAAAACTTCCATAGTCATCTTCAGAATAGAGTCAATGAACGCTTGTTTCAGCTCTTTGTATTCAGGTCCTCTGTTTTTCACTTTGTCATCCTTCCACTCCTCAAACCAAGCATACTTGGCAAAAGTGACCACAGTCAACGTAGACTTCCCTGGTGTGAAGAAGACAATGTTTGAAAAAGCAGGATAAACTCTGTTCTGGAGTCACCATGCATGTTTTTTTTCTATGCTCCCCACACTGATAAGTCTTCATGCATGACACCATTGGGATCTGTACCTGGTGATCTTTCCTCCCAGGTGGGATCTTTAGCCGATGCTGAGGCGACAAACACCAGTGGCACTTTTTTAGCAGATTCTTCTCTGTCTCCATTCATGTAGTTCACCATCCTTTAAAGGAAACAGACTCAAATTGACATAAAACACAGCACAACATGAAAAAAAAAAAATAATTTGATATGAAGGCAACAGTAGATCAGAGGTTCAACAGGAAATAACTAGTCTACAGACTTGAGGTATTTTTGCTGAATCTAAAATCTTTACAATCTGTTCCAGAAGTCTGTAACTATAATAAGCATAATAAGCAGATCCACATGAGGTATTCTGTCATTTGCATTTGATTTTTAAACTCAGCAAGTTTGACAGGCACGTTATCTGTAAGAAAACTGAAATGATCCCATTTATCAGCCAGAAACTAAAAACTGTACAAATAGTCAGATTTAACTTTTTTTTCCGACGCTTTGCATTGCACTTGGTGATGTATGGTTTGCATGCATGGAAACCCATTCCATGAAGCTCTCTGCGCACTGTTCTTGAGGTAATCTGAAGGCCACATGAAGTTTGGAGGTCTGTAGTGATGGACTCTGCAGAAAGTTGGCGACCTCTTCGCATTATGCGCTTCAGCATCCGCAGACCCCACTCCGTCAGTTTACATGGCCTACCACTTGGTGGCTGAGTTGCTGTCGTACCCAAACACTTCCATTTTCTTATAATACAGCTGACAGTTGACTGTGGAATATTCAGGTGCGAGGAAATTTCACGACTGGACTTGTTGCACAGGTGGCATCCTATCACAGTTCCACGCTGGAATTCACTGAGCTCCTGAGAGCGACCCATTCTTTCACAAATGTGTGTAAAAACAGTCTGCATGCTGAGGTGCTTAATTTTATACACCTGTGGCCATTGAAGTGATTAGAACACCTGATTCCGATAATTTGGATGGGTGAGCAAATACTTTTGGCAAAATAGTGTACATTCAGCATGGTGAAATATCTGTCTGCAGCTGATGTAAATGGTAGAGTGGAAAAAAACATGAAAAATGCTGTACATGTTAATTTGGGGTTTCTTTTTTAATTTTCACAAAATAAACCAATCAAATGGGCTGCAAGGTGGCTAGCGGTGGTTAGCACCGTTTCCTTGCAGCTAGAAGGTCGCTGGTTCGCGCCCCAATGAGGACATCTTTCTACGTGGAGTTTGCATGTTCTCCCCGTGCAGCGTGGGTTCTCTCAGGGTTCTCCGGCTTCCTCCCACAAGTCCAAAAACATGTTAAGGGTTTATTGGTGATTCTAAACTGTTTATTAAGCGGTGTATAGATAATGGATGGAAACCAATCAAAGTCTTTATGATTTATGGCATTCCAGCTTTGTTATACTGCACAAAAGTCTCTCAAAGTTTTTATAGAGGTGCAGGACTTGATATGGCAATAACAAATAATAATACATTTAATTGGAGCAAAATGAGCTCCAGTGTCAGCATAGACCACAAAACAGTGCTCCAAACTAAACAAAAAACAAACGAACAACAACAACAAAAAAGATATATGGCTTAATTTTCATTGAAATGAAAATCTAAAAGGAAGACAACTTACAGTTCATCAAAATTGTTCTCAGCAAAGATCCAGTAGTTGTCTGCTTTCAGGCCCAGCTCCTCCTTGGTTCCATTCAGACCCACGAAAACACTCAGGCCACCCTCACCATGCTTCATCATACTCAGCTGCTTCTGGATAGCTGCAGGACAGGAGAGCAGCAGTGTAAAACACAACTTTACTAATGGATTGCAAACAAAAGCGACATGAAAACTAATATAAGAAGCACGAGTCATTGTCCTCATTAGTTGGAAAAGAACCAGCACCACTTTGCTGCTGAAAGGATTAGCCAGTGGCTCAATCAGCAGAAGATTATTCAGCAAGTGTTGTAATTTTTTTATTAATCTTTTATAAATAAAACATGCTCGTCCCATAGAGGTGCAGGATGTTATATTGCCATGCAAAATGAGGCCACATTGAATAAAAATGTGACAAAAAATGCCTGCGGTTCAGTGGGGCGATTTAAAAGGTTAATAAATATGAACAAAAAATGAATCCAGCCCTTACTTGCAGCTCTTGTCTTACCTGGCAGGGCCTGGAGCTCTTTGGGCAGCAGCTTCTGGTAGGTGTTGAAGATGCCGGCATTAGAGATGACCATGGGTGCATGGATGTGGACCTCTTCCTGACCTTTCATGACGCTCACACCTGAAAACACAAAAACCAGTGAATCACCTCCATCTGTGGAATCTGCATTATGTGTCTGTGTGTAAAAACTGAGGGGATCACACCAACCAATAGCTTCCTGAGAACCGTTGAATAAGATGCGGTTGACCGGAGCTCGAACCAGAACGGCACCTCCTGCCTTCTCAATGATGGGGATCATGTGGTAGGCAATTTCGCTGGCTCCACCTTTAGGATACCAGGCACCGTTCAAGAAGTGAGTGACCAGCAGACTGTGCATGGAAAAGCTGGCATCTTTTGGTATGTTACCTGCAGTTTAGAAAAACAACACCCGTGAGCAGCATGACGAAGAATTATTCTGATCACTGAACTGAACCCAGCTGCAGTCCGGCTTTACCGTAGGTGCCGAAGATGTAGGTGAAAACAGCCCTGAGGTCTTTGTTCTCCGTCAGTTCATTCACCACTTCTGTCAGGCTGCGAGGGGCCATTTTGAAGAAGAAGGACAGACGCTTGGCGAGGCCGGTGTAGACCAGGAACTTGGCCACAGGGCTGGGGAGGAGCTTCAGCAGAGCCAGGAGCCAAATACCATCTCCGGCTTTCTAAAAGCAAAACACATGACTTTTAACAGCTGCGCTGAGAATTTTAATCCTAAAACAGGGTTTTTCCTGCATCCTGGCATCTTCCAAAGAGGTTTTAACCAGCGCCAAACTGGCAAGAGTTAAGAAAATTCTATTTTAACCCTCTGAACTCCAACCAGTTTCTGGAGTTTTGTCACGTCCCTTTTAGTGACAGCTGAGTTATTAGTGGTTTAATGGCTTTGCTAAGAAGTCTAGAATTATTTATTAAATTTTTTAAGAATCTAGTTATTGCAAATGTTAGGTTTTTGGGAGAAAATTTAAATGGGACATGTAGAATAAAGCTATTTGGGTTTAAGCTTAAACTTGGTTAAGTTCTCCAACAAACTGGTGTGTCACAGATAAGTGAAGGGAAGTTGGAAAGTTAAAAAACTGAGGATTCTTTCTGTTTTCACAGTTTCAAGCTTTGAAGAATTGTTTAATTTTGACATTTTTTTTAAGATAACTGTTTGTGGACAGTAGGATTACTACCTCATCCGTTAACCCCCAAAGGTCCAGAGCCAGCATAAATCCCGCTATAAGATACATTAACACGGTTTCCAACTATGTTTCATGGACGTTTAAGCTATTGTCCCTAAGATTTCACACTTATTACATACAATGTTAAAGCTGCAGATACACTTGATCACAAACTGACCTGTGATGCACCAGGTTCCTACCTTAGCTAGTTTCAAGTACTCGTCGATGGCCTTCTCCTCTCCAGGGAAACATTTCTTCAGCTCCTCGAGGAAGCGAGTCTTGCCACTGTAGATGGGGTACCGCCGCTGGTTCTCAGGAGGTCCCAGAACCACCTGGTCAAATGGGTTCTCCAGAGGCTCCCACTGCAGCTGTCCATTGGTCATCTGGTCCAGCATGCAGCGAGACGGCGTGTGGTCCATCAACTCCCCGATGTAGTGGATTCCTGTGAGACGAAGGTGAAAGGCATGACTGCCAACTCTGAGACTGGCATGTTTGAAGAGAGAGGACTTTGATACAGGAAAAAAAAATATCCTTAAAACTTAAATTTTTAAGGTATTTTCACAATTAGAATTTTCAGACTTATTCAAGGGGCAGTTCTTCTCACCGACGTCAAACTCGAAGCCCTTCTCGGTGAACGTGTGGCAGCATCCTCCAGCCCGATCGTGCTGCTCCAGAACCAAGACTTTCTTTCCAACTTTGGCCAGCAGCACCCCAAGCCCGAGCCCACCGATTCCACTCCCGATGATGATGGCATCCAGGTTGTCTGGTACTTTACTGGCCACAAAACCTAAAGACAAGGAAACCAAATATTCAAATGCCAGCATGGCAGAAGTTGAATTTTTTTTTTTAAACACAGTCAGTTAACCTTCTGGACCCCAAAACCTACTGGCAGCTTTAAAAGGCCTAATGCCTTTACAAAACTTTAAACGTGACAGCTTTTGTTAGTACCAGAAACTGTTTGTCATGTCCGAACCCGCAGCTGCTTGAACCTCAGGACATTTTTTTTGACACGTCAGCATCAGCTCCACAACTAGCTAGTTCTGGCCTATATGGATAAGAGACATACTGCACGATTATGAAATGCAATAAGTCACCTTGTCCCCATCACCATGTGTAAGTGAGACTTGAAAACTCTAGCATTTTACATAAAATATTCTGAATTAGTGAGTTAAAAACAGGTCACTGATATCTGATGTTACTAAACCCGTTGAACAATTTCTCAAGGGCAACTTCAGCTTCCTGATTTGATGCAACAGAAATGAGGAACAACCATGACACATCTTTTTTAATGTCACTAGTCCTAAGCGGCCTCTGCATGAAGTGGACATCAGCTTGTGTTGCAACTCAGACAATAAAAACACGCCTCAGATTGACACTTGACACGTGGTCAGTGTGAACATGTAACGTAACTTCTGCAAAGTTAAATCACTACAATAAAGATATACCAGAGATACGTACCACACGTATCTACACTGTATCCAAAAGAACATAATTATAACAATAATGAACAAATATTGATGGACAAAGTTCACACACACACAAAAAAAAAAAAAATGGGAAAGATCTGCCTTTAAATGATATATTGGAAATTGAACACCCTGTTTGTAATAGAAGTTTTCTTTATCTCTTCTTTAATTCTTTTTTTGTTTTTTAATTTTCCATACATTTACAGCCACTATTTGCTCTTTTGTTGTGCAATAATGTAGAGGGCTGTAAATTAAAATTTCATTGGACCCTAAAGTATTTCTGCTCTGTTAAAATCTGCAGGAACATACTAATAATAAAAAATGATGAACAATTGAATTTGTTGTAAACCATGCAGACTTTGTTTGATATTTCAACAAATAATAAAAAAAAAATCTAATAAACTTACTGGAATATAAATATTCTGTTTGTCAACTAGCACTGTTTCACTTCTTTCTTCTTTATTTCATACTAGCAAAGAATGAAATACTTCTAGATAATGGATATGCATTACCATTTGTTAATTAAATCATCTGTTCTTTCACCAAAAAATTAAAAATAAAACATAATCTTTTGTATCTTCAATTGATTTCTTTATTCCTGTTTTAAATGACCACTCTGCTGCAGCTCCTACGTGCTCTTTCGTTATGTAAGAATGTCTCAGTGTTGTACACAATATTAGCTAAAGAGCTAACAATGCTATGCTTTACACCAGCATAACTCAACTTTACACCGACACAACTCAACATATTACACTTTGTGTGACTGTCACGTCCGTTTCGCAGTTCAAAACTTCAACTAACTCACCTTGTTTCAGCACTTTATTCTTCTCTTTCCGGTCGTAAACCATCTTTTTCAGCGGTTCACGGGTGTCGGTCTCAAAGGGATTTGGTCCGGAGCCGCTGAAGACATATTTTAATAAAAATAAGACCAAAGCCACTAAAATAATCGGTACAAGAATCCACATTGTGGCACTCTGCTGACCAGGTCTGTGTTTACTTCCTATTTAGTTCCGTGAAAACATCGCCCACAGAAAGGACGGGGGCTAAAATTGGCCAATCAGAGCCTTCCTTATAAGGAGGCGTCAGACTTTTTGACCAATCAAATGTGAGAGCGACCCCTTACCTTGAATGACCTTTGTGACATAATATATGGAGAGGTCATTCACAAAAACAGATAACTCCATCTTCACAAACTTTTAGAAAACCCACTTCCCCATCATCTACCTGAGACAATATCAACCAAACTTAAGTTATCTCTACTTTAGTCATGTCATTTCTACTCAGTCAAATCGACTCAACTTCAGTTTGATATTATCTCAAGCAAACAACAACAAAAAATAAGTTTTCTGAAAATCTACAAAAAATGGAGTTATCTGTTTTTGTAAATGAACTCTTCATATATACAGCAGAGGTGAGTGCACCCCTGTATAACATCATTTAAACATCAGAATTTAAAAAACAAAACCCTTTTAACCCCATAACCCCCACACCTCCCTCCTTCCTCACGTCTCACCCCCTTAATTATTTTTCATACTCCAAAAAATATATAATTAAAAAAAGGAAGAAAAAAAACCCAAAACATATTTCTGCGTGATTGGATGACACTGAATCTTTGAGTTTATGTCAAATTTCAGGTTTTTCAGGTTCCTAAAATGAGCTGAATTGAAATTATTTCAGGTAATGCAACTTGTGGATAGTCAGATAACAAGCCTGAGGTGACAAATAGTGGAGTTTTAATCACCTTTACATTGATTTGTTCACAATTCATTGCTGTTATGAAGCTTTACAGACTTTTACTACTATTCTACTATATGTTGGTTTTGCAGCTGTGTTTTATGTTGCTGTTTCCTTCTAAGATATTTTCTTGTAACCAAACCTTGATGATGCTTTTCAATAACCTTGTTAGAGTTTTTTGGCGTGCTTTTGTTTTCATGGTGTAGTTCTATCCAGGAGTACTGATTCACCAGTGACCGGATCGTGCAGATACATGTGTCTTGATACTACAATCACTGAGACACATTCACTGTACTCTTGATCTCCATTTTACCAATTGTGTGACTTCTAGCTCCAATTAGCTGCACGTGTTAAATGAGGTGAATTGTTTAAAGGGGTGAATACTTATGCAATCACTTATTTTTACATTATTTTGTGGAAATCTATTCTCATGCTGACATGAACGAGTCTTTTTCTGTAGATTTGATCATGATTCAATTTTGTTGGTCCAACTGTTCACGACAAATATATCACAATTACTGAAAACACTGCAAAAAAAAAAAAAAAAAAACATACATGGTACACCAAAGAAAAGTTTTAACCAATTTATTGTTTGCACCCTTTAATTATTATCAAAGGGAGGAACTGTAGTAAACTCAAACCAAACATACATGGCATAATGAGGCACAGAGGTAAATGCAAAAGCAAATTTACATAAAATATCACACAACACAAGTGCATATGAATTCCAAAATGTTATTACATGATGTTAGCTTAGAAGAGTTCAAGTGGACGGATAAAAGTTCAAGTTCCTTAATGCTCAGACATGCTACATCCCACGTCTTATAGCTGACTGTTTAACCACACGGAAGCAGGCCAAAGCCAAAGCAGAGACAGCTTAGTACTGGTATGAGATGATGTGGATATTTAACTTTCCATTTTGTTCTAGTGTTTGATTTATTTGTGAGACGAAATGTTGCATTCAGATGTCTTTGATCTTTAGCGTGGCAGCACAGTGGTGGTTCATTACAGTGTGTAGTGGTCACTCAGTTAAATGTTGTTAATAAGTTACTCCCCTTTCAATTTCTCTCTCATAAATTTGGTTTTCTTTGCCAAGGCGATGGCATCCAGGTGAAGGTTGCGGTTGAGAATGACCGAGCCGCAGGTGAGAGCTCCCGCGAGGGCACCGGCGAAACCACACACAAACACGTCCTGACCTGCAACACAAAAACAATGAGCGTGAGAAGTGGAGGGAATATTGTGTTCAGTTCAGTAAACTGGATAATATGAGGCTGCACAGACCTGTGAGGTAGAGGTTCTTCAGAGGAGTCTGAGGTCTCACTGTGGCGTTGAGATCAGGGGAGAACCGGGCTACGCCGTGATCCGCTCCGTAGATCTCACCTTTAGGGGCTCCAATGTAGTGAGTGTTTGTGATGGGGGTTCCTGCGTCAATGTACTCGACCTACACAGACAGAAGCATATAAACATTGAAAGATGTTATATCATGACAATTAAGGATGCACAATGTATCAGCGACCACATCGGTATTGGCCGATATTAGTGTTTTTTCCAATGTATCGGTCTGATGAACAAATTTAGCCGATGTGAAAAACCGGTGATTGTCTAACATTAGCGCCTTTGTCTCTACATTTGATATTGCTGCTATTTCACAGATGTTTTTACTTAAATGGTCCTGGACTTGAACGTTAAATATGTTGAAATATGTTTTACTTTTGTTACGTAATAAGAAGACAATGTGGTCTAACTTGGTATGGGCTTCTTTTGAATAGTTTTCCACATTCTCACACTGCTTACTTCTACTCATTTTTCGGTGTGAACAAAAATTGGTAATATCGGTTATCGGCGATATCAGAAACCTTAATATCGATATCGGCCAGAAATTTTAATATCGTGCATCACTTATAATGATACTTGATAATTTCCTGTAAACTAGCATTTTATTACACTTGCAAAATTGACAACATGACTAAAAACTGAAAATGCAAGCATCAAAGCAGCACTTATGGCAGAGCTGTTGTATTGGTTTATAAAAGATTTAGAAAAGATTGTACCTAATAAAGCGAGCAATATTCATTAAACACAAACACTAGCCTGGTAATTAATTTTGCTGTTATTTAAGTTGCTACTTATTTTTTGTTGGTAAAATGCAAGAAACTGGTGAAATTTGTGTCACTTGGATTTAGGATGTCCAAAGCCAGTGTCACAAATCAGGATCAGGGTTTATCATGGCATTTCTAACTGATCAGTATTGGCACTAATCTAAGCCTAATCCTTGGTTTCCATCCATTTTCTCATAGGTTTCGTAAGGGGTAAGCACATGTTGCATCAGGACACTGAAACTAGCTTTGGCTGGAGGATATTAAGCATCATAAAAATCTCTATCATGGTGCCCATTACTAGCTATAATCACACAATGCTCTCTGCTTGCCAAGGCACAGCTGCCAACAGTCCAGTTGACCCCCTCCTCAGTCTTTGCTACATTACTAAGCAGTAAGGAGGCTCCACCTTGTGGTGCAACCAGGTACTACAGGTGATCTGCTATTCATTTTCTGACAGGTATGCAGAGAATACAGGTTTTTCGAGCTTGTGGAGCCATGGTACACCCTGTCCCCTCAACACAATATTTCAGTGTCCTACCACAGCTGAACAACAAGTTTGCAACCACCGAAGTAACATGGATGTAGAAATGCAATTTTTTTCCCCCTCTCTCAGTGCATTGCAGAGTTTAATAGTCGTTTAGCACATAAAATAGACTGATTTTAATGATTTTCATGTACTTTAAGTGTGTATTATGAAGGAAAATGGTATTGGATAACACCAAATATTGAATGGTTTGGACTGTAGGCAAAAAAAACAAAACAAACATATTAACTTGATCGGGATATCCCTAATGTAGACCCTTGCAGACATGTAGAGGCCATGAACTGGTATTTATGTGGTGCAGACCAACGGTGCTAAACTCTAAAAGAACAGTGAGGACTGAGGCCTTACCTCCTCCATAATAAACCACCCTAAGCTAGAAAGAAGTGAGAAAACAGCAGAGAGATTTAGTTTTCACCTTGTCTCTGGTGATCTTGGGGAAAACTTCCATAACCACCTCCAGAATAGAGTCAATGAATGCCTGTTTCAGTGCTTTGTAGTCGTGCCCTCTGTTCGTCACTTTGCCATCCTTCCACTCCTCAAACCACTTATAGTTGGCAAAACTGACCAGACTCAAAGTAGACTTCCCTGGTGTACAAAAGAAAAAAGTAAGAACGTTTGAATAAGCAGGACACGCCCTGTACTGGAGTTACAATGCAGGTCTTTCAACACTGCCCATACTGTTAAGAGTTCATGCATGACCTGAGTTTCACTGTGAATGTACTGTGTGATCTGTACCTGGTGATCTTTCCTCCCAGGTGGAATCTTTGGCTGATGGAGAGGCGACAAACAGCAGTGGTACTTTCTTAGCAGACTCTTCTCTGTCTCCATTTAAATATTCCTCCACCCTTTAAAGAAAACAAATTCACACTCACATAAAACACTGAACCAAACACTGCATCCCCAACAGCATGTAGCTCTAACTTCTGCATTAAGAACATAAACCTCAAGCATTCCCAACATGAATAAAGTAGTCGTAGTAATCTTCACAATCCATCCAGAGGTCTGTATTTGTAATGTGTGTAAATTGATTCTTTCATTCACAAGAATATGTCACTTTTTTTACGTTCCTCATCCGATTCATGTCTGATACTGCAGGTATTTAAAGAACTGAGAAAAAAGACTCCTACAAACAGCTGGAAACAACAAACTGAACTTCAGCTCCTGTTAACGTTTCCCGTTAATGTCATCTTGGGTTTTCTGAATGTAAACTACTACTCAGTTAATCAACAAGGAAATAATTGTTAGTTGCAGCTCTACTAGTAAGATTGCAGCAGCGACTTTTAAGAAAATTGACGAGGGTGCTCATCCACACATGAAGCAGACAAATTCAATAAAAATCAACTCACAGTTCGTCAAAATTGTTCTCAGTAAAGATCCAGTAGTTGTCTGCTTTCAGGCCCAGGTCCTCCTTGGTTCCATTCAGACCCAGGAAAACACTCAGGCCACCTTCACCGTTCTTCATCATACCCAGCTGCTTCTGGATACCTGCAGGACAGGAGAGCAGCAGCGTAAAATACAACTTTACAACAGATTGCTTATTAAAGAGACTCGAAGTGGGTCATTGTCCTCATGAGTAGAAAACTACAGCTTTGCAGTCTTTCCTCAAATGCTGAAATGATTAGTCAGAGGATTCAATGAGAAGAGTGTAGGACCCAAGTATGGGGGGGAAAAAAAGTAAAATATAAGCAGGAAAATATTTATAATATGTAGTGGTACCACTTTCCCCCTAGTACTGGTAACAATTCCATGGAAAATGTTGACTTCAGGGAGTTATTTTTTTTGTAAAATAAATAAATAAATGTAACTTTTTTCTTTCCTTTTTAATAACACATGGCTTTATACCAATGTCATGATGCACAAAAGGCATGTTTGAGTTGTCTCTACTTCTGGTCATGGTTGTACAGTTTCCATCTTACCTGGCAGGGCCTGGAGCTCTTTGGGCAGCAGCTTCTGGTAGGTGTTGAAGATGCCGGCATTAGAGATGACCATGGGTGCATGGATGTGGACCTCCTCCTGACCCTTCATGACGCTCACACCTGAAAACACAAAAACCAGTGAATCACCTCTATCTGTGGAATCTGCATTATGTGACTGTGTGTAAAAACTGAGGGGATCACACCAACCAATAGCTTCCTGAGAACCGTTGAATAAGATGCGGTTGACCGGAGCTCGAACCAGAACGGCACCTCCTGCCTTCTCAATGATGGGGATCATGTGGTAGGCAATTTCACTGGCTCCACCTTTAGGATACCAGGCGCCGTTCAGGTAGTGAGTGACCAGCAGACTGTGCATGGCAAAGCTGGCGTCTTTTGGCATGTTACCTGCAGAGATGAGAGGGATGGCAACAAAAACTGTGAGCAGCGTGATAAAGAATGAATCTGATTACACTATCCAAACTGCAGTCCGGCTTTACCGTAGGTGCCGAAGATGTAGGTGAAAACAGCCCTGAGGTCTTTGTTCTCAGTCAGTTCATTCACCACTTCAGTCAGGCTGCGAGGGGCCATTTTGAAGAAGAAGGACAGACGCTTGGCGAGGCCGGTGTAGACCAGGAACTTGGCCACAGGGCTGGGGAGGAGCTTCAGCAGAGCCAGGAGCCAAATACCCCGACCAGCTTGCTAAAGATAAAACACAGACACTCAGAAGGTGGCTGCAGCAGACACACCGACAATGTTTCAGCAATGAAGCTAACAGTGCTTCTTTGAGAATTTTTAGTCCTTTAAAAAATCTTTCCTATTGACTGCCTATTTTACTCCTGATCTGTCTACTTGTATTTAAAAAATATCACATTAACAATTTAACAAGGCAAAACTAATTTTAAGTTTTGATTGGAGGAGATCTTTAGATGGAAAAGCGTAACTGATTATCGAGGACGCATATTTCACAGGATAACAGGAAAGCAAATCAAAGAAAGTAAATGAAAACTGATCCACTTATTAGAAATAATGCCATGTTGGTTACATAGATTCATCTTTTATATGACTTGCTATTTATTTTTGCTTGATTTTTTTCATATTCCTTCATCTGGATCTACACTGTTCCAGTCTTTTTTTTTTTGCAAATTGCTAAAAGAATTGAATAAGATATGAAACAGAGAAACAAAAAAGATGCTGACAGATAAAGACGGTGACATTCCTTTATCTGTGTGTCAAGCCAAACGCTGTTGCAACGCTGCTGGATGAAATTGTGTAACATCGCAGCTAATGGGGAGAACTCAGCAGTTCCTCAGACCTTTGACATGCCAGCTAATTATGTGAGGGATATCAGTGACAACATCAACTGAGATCTGGACAACAAAACGTGTCGGATTTTGAACACACGGTTCACTGGGAGAAAAGACTCTTACACGTTGCAATAATGAGTGAAGGTCTCCATTGCAATAAAAGTGGTCTTATCGTGACTGAAATAACAAACTCACGTTTTCAGCTGCTAATGACACACAGTATCAGTCTGCAGATATATCTGATGCAACAGGCCCGCACCTTGACCAGCTTCAAGTACTCGTCGATGGCCTTCTCCTCTCCAGGGAAACACTTCTTCAGCTCCTCGGGGAAGCGCGTCCTGCCGCTGTAGATGGGGTACCGCCGCTGGTTCTCAGGAGGTCCCAGAACCACCTGGTCAAACGGGTTCTCCAGAGTCTCCCACTGCAGCTGTCCGTCGGTCATCTGGTCCAGCATGCAGCGAAACGGCTTGTGCTCCTGCAGGTCACCGATGTAGTGGATTCCTGAGAGACGAAGGCCGAAAACGTGACTGCACAGCTGGAGCTCATGTTTGCAAGACTTTGGCTTTAACATTTTTGTCGGGGGAAAAAAAATGACAAAATTTGAAAAACTTTAACTCTAAATTGTCCAGGCTAATCCCCATAATATTACTGCTGTAGATTAGTTCGGGTAACTTTACCATTAATTATCACATTAGTTATTCTCCATCATTAATAACACTGTGGGGTCTCATCCTTAATATGTTTTATAGTCAGGTAAAGCAGTATCTTATATATTGTACTTTAATATATAATATGTAAATCTCTCTGGTAAAAATCCCATAATAAAAAAACACTATAGGGTCTTAAACTCAATATTTAGACTTGTTGGGTTATTACATAATTCACATCAAACTTTTGGACTTTGGTTCAATAGCTGTTGGTGTAAATGTGCTGTATTAAAAACTTGACTTTTACAAGATATGATAAAACTTTATCAATCCCGAAGTTAAGTCTTGTGCCACATATTGCTCAGAAAAACAAAAAGACATAACACAAGAAATGTAGTGCCTAAAAAAAAAGTAGAAAAGCAATAGGATAGAAATACATTACAATCACAGAGAGAACTTCTTCAGAGAAAATTATCTTTTCATTCTGACTGAAGCGTATTTGCAGAGCTTGTTCTTGGAGCTTCAGTAGAAAGCACCTCTTAAGGTTCAAGAACCTCCAAGAACCTAAAAGAGAAGTCCAGCTGGCTTCCACTGAAGCGCTCAAGATTACCAGGAACTGGATGACTGAGAATCTACACAGACATTTGCAAAACATCAACTTGCTTGTATTCTGCTGTTTGGAAAGCAACATCTTTTTAAATTTTAAGTTCTACTCACCGACGTCAAACTCAAAGCCCTTCTCGGTGAACGTGTGGCAGCACCCTCCAGCCCGATCGTGCTGCTCCAGAACCAAGACTTTCTTTCCAACTTTGGCCAGCAGCACTCCGAGTCCAAGCCCCCCGATCCCACTGCCGATGATGATGGCATCCAGGTTGTCTGGTACTTTACTGGCCACAAAACCTAAAGACAAGGAAACAAATGGTAACACCTAGAGTACAACAAAAACTAGAGGATTATAAATGTTATATGGTCAATGAATAAAGCATAATATTTTACCTTTGCCTTACTAACTTTGCCTTTTAATATTTTTTTATGTTATTGTTATCAAAGTTTCCTATTTAAAGGCTTAGGTCTTGCATGTTCTTACATAAATCTTTGGCTTTTTGAAGATGGATTACTGGATTTGCAAATTTATTAATGTATTATTTGTATAACACGTTTCTTTTTTCTTTTTCATCAACGTCAGTAAGCGGCATAGTAGTACAAGTAGCGGTGTTACGATTTCAGCATCACGACCAAGCGACGAGGACAGCTCGATCTGAGGGACTTTGGATTTAAGAGGAAAAAAAGTGACATTTTAGGTGAGTGAAAAGTCATGAAAATCAGTCATTACTTTTCATAAATCAACCATTCTGTCACCAAATGTGTAATCTCTGGTCGTAGTGATAACAACACAGCTAAAGATGCTAGGTTGCTAACGATGGTAACGGTTATTGGCTGACTCGGGTTTGGCTTCTCAGTCGGGTTTAGTTTTGCTTTTGTCAGTCTCGGCTGAGCACGATAACGTTTGTCTGGGATTCTCCAGAATAGAGAAACAAGCGAAGAATTCAACATTAATGTCATTTATCATTGTGAAAGCAGAAGTCAGATACTGTAGTCACAAGAGTCAAATCAGAACGTCCAGGCATTAATGAACATTATTAGTATGTGCTTAACTTTAAACAGTCTCTCAAAACCTTGTACCTGCTTTGGGAGCAAATCTCAATTTATAATAATCTTTTTTTGGCCAATGCTCTTTTCTTACAGATGCTGATGAAACGGAACCAGCAGAAGAGCTAGAACCCTCCTTCAAGCTGTGAACACACTGGTCATCTCCACAGCTGAGTGTGAGCGTGGCTTCAGTCACATGAACATTTTAACCACAACTAGAAGCTCCCTAGAAGTAAAAAGCATGTCAGCCTTGCTTTTCATCAAGTGTGTTGGCCCTCCATTGGAAGTGTTCAAACCAGATGTGTATGTCAAGTCTTGGCTTCAACGCCATTGTCTAGCTAATGATCCAAAAGCAAGAGCCCGGAAAATTTACGACAAAAAACATGATTAGGAAAATCTTTGGAAACTTCTGTGAATTAGGGGAGAACTGGGGAGGCAGCTATTGAAATAAACTGATTGGTTATCCATTTTACTTTTCCTATTTTCTCTTTTGAGGCTAGCCACCTCAAGTTTAAAAAATCTCAGGTGTTGGTGTATTTGTGTAAATTTTTGATATTCATTTTTAAATTTTGTAAATTGTTTCAACTAGTTCATTACGTTTTTTGCATTTGAACTACAATGAACTTGACCTTACTTGAGAGGATTCAGAGTTTCATTTGCAGTTTTTGTTTCACACTTCAGTAGATGAATCACCAAATTATCTCAAAGTACCATGAGTATGAAACTGCACTTGAACCCAGTAAGAAAAGTGAAAGTCCTCTGCATTTACCTCTTACTGCGTAGGAGCAGTGATAGCCATGCCAGCCTGGGGACTGACTCCAATTCTGAGATATCGTGGTCAAGATCAATTACAGGAGAATCTGACACATAAGATCCATGTCATATATGTTGTTTTAGGATCGTAAAATAATTATCTTTGAGCTTTAACAAAAATAAAAAGGGTACATAGTTTGTTTCACATCATATGCACTGTCATCAGGGCAAAATATCCATCCCAAAAAATAAAATCCACCATCCCCCCTTGAAATTTTTTTTACAACTCGACTACTGTGTAGAAGGATAAAGCATATTTGGAGGAGGTCACTTTAAAAGGAATTTTATTAAACTAAGTTATTTCTACTCCGTCTGTATCCAAAAGAATATAATTATAGCAAAAATTAACAAATGTTGAGGACTTTTCTTTTCTAAATGCCAAAAAGTTTAAAATAAAAAATAACCCAAACAAACTTACAAATCAACCATTTTGCACTGAATTATCATTCTACGCTTTGTGTGAACTTGTCTGAACTGATTAAAATTAACTTGATTTGATAGACTGTATTTCTTCTAATGCACTTTGTATTTTATCTATTACATGCATTTATTCTTCTTCTTCTTCTTCTTCTTCTTCTTCTTCTTATTATTATTATTATTAACCTGTTAAACACTTTGCATTTTAATCTGTTATGCAAATAAACTTGCTTGCTGAAAAAGACAAGTAAAGTTAAATCTTCCTCTACAAAGAATAACACTTATAACGCAAGATAACTACAAAAAAAACAACTAATAAAAAGTGAAAGATCTGTATTAAATAGAAAATTCTGGAGAAGAATAACTGTTTGTTGTGAACCATATTGACTTTGTTTTATAATTCTTTTTGCAATAAAATTCATTATAAATGACACACAGGAATTTTAATATGCCCTCTTTATTTCAAATTTAAAAAGGGAAATTGTAGCAGACATATTATGGATAATGAACATGAACATTTCCTCTTCTTCATATCTTAATTTGATTTTTCATTTTTGCTATTTTCAATGTGCAGCCACCATGTGCTCTTTTACTATACAACAACTGATACTGGTTGCTATCTAGATGAAGATATCACAGACAAAAATAGAGAAAAAAGTTATTATCATATTACCAAAAATGTTGCCACTGCGCTATCTTTACATAAAGCTATTGATATTTATTCTAATGTTTAAGTTAAACATTCTTAGTAGCAGTTAGCCCTGCAGCTCTTTGTTTCGTTTAAGTTTCACAACCAAAATGTTCAGCTAACGGCACCTACAATAATCTCGGTCGTTCAACTCACCTTGTTTCAGCACTTTATTCTTCTCCTTCATGTCGTGAACCATCTTCTTAAGCGGTCCACGGGTGTCGGTTTCGAAAGGATTGGGTCCGGGGCTGCTGAAGACATATTTAAATACAAATATGGCTAAAGCGACCAAAATAACCGGCACAATGAGCCACATTGTGGCTGTTTGTTGAACAGGTGAGAGGATGAATCGACGCTCACTTCCTCGTTGCGTCGCCGTTAAATACCGCTCACGTAACTGACAGCGATAAAAACTGACCAATCAGAGCTCTCCTTTAGGGTCTCGTCAGGCTGTTTGGACCAATCAGGTGTGAGAGCGACCCCTCACATTGAAAGAAAGGAGACCTCTGTGTCTGCTGTGTTTCATAACCAGACTGGGTGTACATGAAATCTTTGACCTCTGTGTTCTTTATCAACAAAGAACCGTCACAGCAAATTCAGAAACTATTATAATGAGTAGAAATCAGTTGTTACATGCTATATTATTCAGTACTATACTTCCACACTGGTATTATTTTTTTTATTATCAAACTATTATAGTTATTTGTACAATATAAACAGAATTAGTAGACCCCTGTGCAATAAATATCAATGTATTTGTATCACCTCTCAACAACTGCATTATTTCAAAGTCCATAAAAAGAGTATTTTCTATGATGAACTACCAAAAACAAATACATGAGTAAGACTACATTAAAAATACAGGCTGGAAAGTATAAAATTCAATGCAACAAAAGTGAATACACCTGTGATCGGTGACATGCAAGTAAGAAAACCTGTGGTCACTTAAACAAAACAGCTTTGATTTCATAATGCATAGTTCTGACAGTGGAGCACGGAGGTGGGAGTGTGATATGTGGCTGTATGAGTGCAAAAAGGTGTTGGGGAGACGACATTTATAGATGAATGTCTGTCAATATACCAGAATACTGGCTAAGATGAGTCCCAGTCTGCAGAAACTTCAAGAAGAGGAATATTCCAGCGTGAGAGAAAGCCAAAGCCCAAAATCATGAGTTTTTAAAGAAGACAAGGTGAACACTATGAACCTGACTGATATGTTGCCTAACTTGAATCCAGCAAAACACCTTTAGGGTATTTTAAAGAGAAAGGCAGAACAGCACAACCCCTCTGGCAAAGACCAGCGACAAAAAATAGTCTCTGAAGAAGGACACAACATCGCTCCAGAAATTTGCTGCCAAGGAGGATTTAGTCTGTGATCAAAAATAAGGATATATGAAGGAAAAAATAAGATTTGGATCTCTGAAAGGTGTATCAAGTGAAGTCCCTACTGTGGGGTCTGTATTTTCAACACAGTAAATCTAACGTATTAGTTTATAATTCACACAGGAGCAAACGCTGAAGAAGACAAATCAAAATTTTGCATCATTAGGTTTAATTCAGCTGATTTGACTCAGACCTGAAGTGTTTTAATTTTGATTAGTTTCATGCTGGGCTGCACGGTGAGCGGTGGTTAGCACTGTTGCCTCGCAGCAAGAAGGTCGCCGGTTCGTGTCCCAGAGAGGACACCTGTGATCTTTCTGCATGGAGTTTGCATGTGGGTTCTCTTGGGGTTCTCTGGCTTCCTCCAACACAGTCCAAAAACATGTTGAGGTTAATTCTAAATTGCCCGTACGTGTGAATGTGAGTGTGCTTGATTGTCTGTCTCTAAGTGTAGCCCTGTGATAGACTGGCGACCTGTCCAGGGTGTCCCCTGCCTTCGCCCTAAGTCAGCTGGGATAGGCTTCTGCCCCCCCGCAACCCAGTGAGGATTAAGCGGTGTGTAGATAATGGATGGATGGATAGTTTCATGCGGCTGTGTAACATTGTATTGATTTGTCATCTGATAATCTGTTGATTTACAGTCATCAAAAACTGTTAATCCCCAAACTAATCCCATGTGCCAGTGGAAAATAACTGCACATCTGACTTGACCTCAGAATCTGTGTAGTTGTGCAATGTTTCTTTAACAGAAACTCTACCTGCTGAGAAAAACGGAGAGATGTGGTTCCCAGCTTTAGCAAAAACCAGCAAACAAACGTTAAAATGTCTTCTTTTTTGTCACCTAGATTTGAAGGTGTAATTAATCTGACTTGAGAATACTCCCCCTTTGACAAAATATGTGCAAAATAACCTCACAGTAACTTCTAGATTTTATTTTTTTGCTCAAAAAAAAAAATCACCTGCATCTTCACATTCATTTCCTGCATCGCAACACCGCGAGATCCTGTTTTTTTGTTGTTGTTTTTACATCTGTTTGCAAATAGAATCCACATTTTACATAAGAAACACTTTAATTGGGGCATCTCCCCAGTTATCATCCACCCTGCACAACGTCCAGACTGCTGTTCGCGGCCCCAGCTCCAACATCCACCCTGAAATATTTCATCAAAGTTGCTAATATTGTGATTTCGTTGTTACTTTCTACATATAGCAAAAAAGAAAGATGGTACTTCATCAAATAAGTTGAAAACAAGCCAAGATTGTAGTTTTATACAGCCAAGAACCAAAACATGGCGCTTGCTACTTGCGTGTAAACTTCTCTTTCAGTTTCCCTGTGGTTTGATTATTCGTGTTTTAATATACAAATATTTTTTCCGGCTCTTTCAAGCGTAAAAAGTCTTCAAAAGTGCTCTGAACTACTTTCTGATTTTGCCCTGAGCCCTCGCAGAGATTTGGGGAACGTATATCAAAGTCAGAAGGGTGGACGTTGCAACTGGGGCTCCGTTAAATCAAGAGGCGTCATAACAAATCTCATCCCTGCTGATAAATATGTTGAGTAAACCTCGTCAGAACCTCCCCGCGGCCATCGAAAGCGATTGATTTGTGTCTCCCACTGGGCCGATCCGTTAACAGTCTGCATGTCGGGGTTTCTTTTGTTAGTGCAGTAAGCCGGGGAGGAGAGTCATGAGAGTTAATACAAATCCAGAAGAACAACTCTGGCATCGTCTTCAAGCAGTGCTCGATCATCTCCATGACTGCTGGAACAGAGGGTGATGAAATGAATTGAAAAAGAAAAAAAGAAAAAAAAAGACACGGGGTCAAGCATGACAAGAAAACTTAACAGAAGCCCTTATCTCGTGTCCACTTTTGGTATTTATTACCTCATCTTGTTGAGCCTTTTTCCTCTTTAAAATATTTTTTGATCTTTTTGTTTTTTTTTATCTCTAAAACTTAAGGATGACAGATTTATTTTAATTGCAAAAAGCACTTCCAACATTGAGGAATAAAATAAAACAGTAGGTTCTAGTCTGTATGTGTTAGGGCATCAATCCGCAGTATTGTTTGACATTATTTACATGTACTGTGTGTTGTTTAATCCTTGTAGGTATGCCAACGGTGAGTGTTTGGTATCCGGTAACCTGCGCAAACTGTTCTTGTGTGTAGGTGTGTTTGGTACAATCAAGACAGCTTTAAGATGTAATACAGTTGTTTGGGATGGTAACTACAATGGCTTAAGGTCCGTGTGATCGAGGGAGGAGGAGGAGCTGGAGGCTCTCGCTGCCTCCCCGCCTGGCAGCGGTAGTGCAGGTCAAAGTTCAAAAGGTCAAAAAGTAAAAATGGGCGGTGGGTTTCCTCTCCTAAAGCAGGAAGTCATCAGTCCATCCATCGGGTGGTCGGTGCGATGGTGTGCTCTCCTGGCCTGGTGGTGACACTCGCTCACGGCGTGCAGGGACGTCACTGCAGAACCAACCCGACCTGAGAGGGAAGCAGCACAGAGGTCAGGAAACTGGTAGAAATGTGATTTACAGAACCTTCGGCAGGAATCTGGGTGTGTTCCAACATCTATACTACATAGTACGCTAGAAACAGTACGTCCCACTACATTGTATGCGAAATACCAAATAGACAAGGATGTTCGACTGCATTCTGTTGGATTTTGCATTACGTAAGCCAGCGTGCGTGTCTGGCTAATCTGATCTACAACCAGACGTCTCGGTGCCTCGGCCGAGGATAAACAGTCAAAGTGTAAGGCACAATATTATGACAAAGCATTATGTCCCAGGTTTATGCAAAGTGCATGAAACACTTTGTACTTTGCGTAGGCAGCGGTAACACATATTGAAAGTGAAAAAAGAAAGAGTATGTGATTTAGAAGCCTGAACTGAAAGTCTATGGACAGACTGAACAGAAGTTAGCTGCCAGACTTTTAACCAGAACCAAGAGACACGATCCTATCACATATGACAGTTTAAAGCCTGGATCAAACATTCTGCATAATATATATATATTCATAACTGCAGCTTTTGTGATGTGTTAATTCCAATTGCAATTTTAATTTTAAAATGATTAATTGTTCACCTCTATTTTGGATAGACTTGATTTGACTACTTTTAAAGGGCCGTGATCTGGAACACACTTTGAGACTGAGACTGTAGAGACTGTAGAGCCACGACCGTTAACCATTCATTGTCATCTAATAAATTAATCGCTAACTGTCTTGATAATCAATTCAGTGCTTTTCTATGGAAAGAAAAGTCAGAATTCTTTAAATCCAACTTCTTAAATACAAATATTTTTTGGTTTATTTTGTTCTCTATTACAGTGAACTGAATATCGCTAGTTTGTGGAAAACACAAAACATTGAAGGAGTCATCTTGGGAAACACTAATCAAATGTTTTTTACTCTTTTCTTACATTTTATCGACCAAATAACTAATCAGTTAATTGAGAATATAACTGACAGATGAATCAATAATGAAAACAATCGTTAGTTGCAGCACTAGTCCTGAACTGATTCAAGCTTCAATATCTTTTGAACTTCCCTTAAAAATGTTTGACCTTTTCCATCACTGTATCAGGCTTTTATATACCAAAGCTTGTATCTTGTATCTGACTTCATTTTGATGTTGTAAAGCACTGCAGCTGTATTATTAGACTGCTATTATTAAATGTAAAGACTCTATAAAATGTTTGTACTACCAAATACAACTGGCCAAAGCATTAAAACTCTGTAGGTACAATATGGCCGGGAGTAATTATTACCAATGTGCTAGGCCATATACATTACATTTGTTAATCTATTTCAGCAGGTATAACAACCATAATTGCCAATTATATGTTAAATCAATCAGGTTTCAGATAATTGACTGATGGTTTAATCAGTGACAGAGGACAGAGAGCTGTTGCTTATTGCTGACTGACACTTGCACATTTTAGGACAATGAGGGTTGTGACTCATTATGTTTGCAATGGTGCAACTCCATTAAAAAAGGATCAAACAGCTTATTGCACGGACAATCCACTGTTGAAAAGCACCACTTCTGTGTGCAACTTCTCCTGACAGTGCACAATAAGATACAAGAATATTTTATAATCAACAAAAGAAAACATTTAAGTCTTTTGTCAATTAAACTGAATATTTCTCAGTGCCTTCCAAGGATGTTTCTGAGGCAAAAATGTATAAATGCTTTTGTAAATTCCTGCCAATACCTTGAAAGTGTGGTGCTACCATCATAAAAACAAGTATTTGAAAAATAATGCACCTTTTCTGACCCCATGCTGGGACACTTCCAATTGTACAGGTAATACTGTAGATTTCCATCGCCGATGCCAAACTTAAGCTTGTCCAAGAAAGTCTTGTTTTCCATAAGATCCAGTGCATTAAAGACATCAAACCCTTTCTGGAAAGAGAAGCGAAAAGACAAACCCTCATTAGCTTCCCGTGAGTAAACATGGCACAGAACACATGTTTTAATAAAAAAGGTGGATCACACACCGATTTGGCCAGAATGAGGGCGTCGGACATCAGGTCGAGCAGGGGGGTGGTTGTGTGCACGTTGTAGAAGGAGTACGCTGCTTTTAGACTGCGGTGCACAGGGTGATTCATAATGGTGGAGGGCAGTGTGTAGAAACTCAGGAAATCCGTCACTTTGCCATCGTTCTGTCAGGAGGAGAACAGCATCACCGTGACAGTGTCAGAAAAATGGTTTTAACACAGACTTATCTCAAGACAAAAATTATTGTCTGGCTACATTTGTTTACCTCCACCAGATAAGTGTCGATAATGTTCTCCCGCGGCAGCAGCCAGTGGGACACCTCGTCCTGGTTCATGCAAGGCACCAGGTTGAACTGGCTCAGGTACTCGCGAAGGAGGCGATGCACCACCGGCACGTCCTTCTTGGTCATTGGCCGCAGACCAGAAGTCTTCGGGGCCTGAAAGGGAAAAGACAGAGAAGAGGAGGTTAAAGACATGCTGAAAGAAGGTTATTGAACCTCAAGCTGTGTTTTTTGCCCCTGTGACATTTTACTCATTCTAAAGAAACAGTATAACCATGGATAGAAGTAGAGAGAACTCAAAGACGTCTTCTATCAGAATCAACTATTGGTCAAGTTTGTACACGCACACAAGAAATTTGACTCAGATAAATCTCAGCTCTCTGTATGAGAAATAAAAAAATTATCTAGAAGAATAAAATAAGAGTATGCAGTATGACACACATACTACAGATATTTTACTGCCTACATTCTTATTTGTTTCCATACTTGTATCTAATCTGCTTCATGAAATGGTTGGTTGTTGGTGTAAAAAGGTTATTTTTGGCAAATTCTTAAAAGAAACTTCATGATTTTAAGCTTTGATTTGGATCATTTTCCTGATGAAACGGCACGTGGCACGTGCTTAGTTTAAGGACTGTTTAAAAGTTGGAAATCAGATGATTCTTCACAATTTTATGCTTTGCGATTCTAATAAATGGTTTAATTTTGAAGTTAAGTTTAAAGATAACACACCATTCAAAAGCAGATTTTGGTAGTATTTGGAGGATTTAACCGACTAAAATTATGTGTAAGTTTTTCACTAACCTCAGGCAAACGGTACAACTTCATGGTGCGCTGCATAGTCATGTTCCTGCTCAGATGGGAGAACTTCACTTCGATTAGTTTTCGTGGGTTCAAAGAGCGATGCCAGTACCTGAGTGAAGAAAACATAATCAAGTAAGTGATGATTAATGCTGTGAAAAAGGGGAAAAAAAGGAAGAGGGTTTCTCAGTCAGACCCACCTGCATGTGCCCACAGGTTTGGGCAGTACCACTCCAGCAGTGTAGACCGCCTGAAAGATGCCCTGCAGGTTGACCCGTCTGGTGATCTCTCTGATCAGGACTGGAGCCACTCGTTTGGAGCGAAGCTTCTTGTGGACGCAGAGGAAATTGATCTCAACCATTTTCTTTTCTCTAAAACATGAAACAAAACAAAACAATGAATTATATGAGAATCATGTGAATAAAAAAAACATTATTTTATTACATACAAGTTACATTTCAAATATTAATTATGATGTATTGCATTTGTAAAATCCACTGAAGGTTCTGAAAGGTTCGATAAAAAGAAGAAAGAAAATTGCACCATTTATCGGGGCCAGAAACAAAAACAAACTTTCCAGTGGTCCTTGAACAAATCATCCATGATGTGCAGTTCCATCAGAAAAATGAACAGATTTTAGCTTAAAACTGTAATATGTTATTAATACCGCCATATTTTACATGTCTCGTTTTAAAAAATATAACTGTTTGCACTTGCCAGATTTTGTAAAAAAGAAAATGTTCTGTACTCCTTGACATAACCCAAAAAACACTAATAGTGACTCAGCCGCAACAAACAGTCACGTGACAAAAATTCAGAAAGTTTTGACTGGACTGCAGACTGTGTTTAGAGAAGATGGGCGACAAGTATGGAAATAAACTAAAAATTTAAATACTAATAGCATGTGGAGTCACCATTTTTTCGAGAATTGTTACACCAGTTGACACATGGAAAAATGTTGTATATGTTGGTTCTAGGTTTTTTAATTTTCAGAGAAATTTGCACTAAAACTCTGTTATACTGCACAAAAGACATTTCTGAGTTCCCTCTACTTCTAGCCATGGTTGTTCTATTTCCACAGGGTTTGACGTTGCAGTGAAAAATGATCCCATAGTTAGAAAAAATGTGGGAGGAGCAAAGAAAGGTCCAGAAATTACTTGGCTTTGGAAGGTTAACTCAAAAAACAGATGTATGAAGAAAACTTCAGCGGTTTATAATCACACGATATAATCTTTAAAATACTTTTTACATTTTACACAACTTATTCTTCATACGTTCCTTTCCACTGATTGAAGAGGAATATTTTCAAAATTTGGAAATGTGTGAAATAAAACAGAGGCGAATCATTCATGACCAGATTTCTTTACGCTGGTGATAAAACTTTGGCAAGTCATCCCTAATGACGTAGTTTTTCCCCACTATTGTGTTGACTTACATGTCATAGATGCGGATGGTGGCAGGAATGGCACTGATGAAGCCGACCAGCTTCTGGTTGGAGTTAACTCTCACTCCACAGTGCCACTGAGGCAACCAGCCGGGGGGTCGCAGGGCCCTGAGACGGAGACAAGTCAGTCAGTCAGATGCAACAGGCTACTGTATTACTATATCACTAGTACTAAAGCTTTATAAGAGAAAGCATTTACTTTTAATAACAGTCATTTAAAAGGTGTAAAATTGATAAATGTCAGTCAGGAAAAATTACCAGAGCAGGAACTCGGGGGAGTAATCAAATCTGAACATGTTGTCATCATCTTCCACGTAGTTCTCATTGAGAAGGGTGTAAAGCTCCTTGAGCTGGTTTTAGAGGAAAAGACAGAATTGGAGGCAAAGTCATTATTAGTCATGTTAGAATTAAGTATGTTTCGAGCTATTACGTATTCTGAATCTGTATTTTGCACTGAGCCTATGATTCTGTTTCGTGTTTTCTTACTAAGAACAGCATATGTCCTTGAAGACAATACGGCCGGTGAGAACTGGTTCACACACTTGGAGACAGTAGAAACTCCTCTTTTCTATTAGATACGATTGTTACTTTAGCTACACGCCGTACCAACAACATCCACACACGTTGCTTACCAAAAAATGTCAAGGACGTGGACAGAGTGTAGAAGTATGCCTGTCCACGCCATTAGTAACTGGCCAGTTAAATCTTATCTATGTTCGGGGCAGGCCCAGCCCAAGAAGATATCTGTAACCTGGAACCGAAAACACTCAGTTCAGCTGGACATGAGATTCCTCTCTGTCCCTCTGAATTCCAGCGCTGCAAAACTTTACCTGTGACCTAAATAAATTCTGCATCTGAGAACTGAAGATTTCTCCGGCTTGTTCTTGGGCTTCCAACTAAAGAATCGGGTCTAACAGTCAGAAGTGAACATTATTAGAAAACAGGTTGAATTAAAATGTAAAAGCCGTTAAATGACACCAGTATACATCATTAATCTGTGGACCTGTTCTATACATTAAACAAACACACTAATGCTCTGCCCGTTCAACCTGTCCTGCATCACTTCAGGGAAATTCTGAGGTCCAATTAGGAAGTTTCAGGACTGTGGCCTACTTGCCAGATTTGGCTCCCTGCAAGTTCTTCTTGGTGAAAATGAAATTAAAGTTGAAGGGTTGCCGTTCTGACAAAGTGGAAAAGATCCAACATGTGTCATGGATGGGGCTTGACACGCTTGCAGAACTTTCAGGGAGCGTTTCAACGTTACACAAGGAGACTACCTCGAAGGGGACAGCAGGCAAATTTAAGTCAGGTCAGGGCTTTTGCTTTTTGTGGACACAGTCTCTGAACTACTTGATCACACCTCATGCTGTTCTGACACGACAATTTGCATCATACATACATGCAAAATTTAAAGTCAAGACCAGTGTTCCTTATGACGACAGGTTTTGGCATCATATCCTCTTTGTGTTAAGAATTTCCCCAACATTTGACAAAATGGAAAAAAATGAAGTGTTGAGAGGAACAGAGTGAATCAACAATCTGTTCATATTGGTACAGAATGAAAAACAATTCTAGACTTTTAACAAAATAAAGCCGAGTGCTGAGAGTCAGTCACCTTGTTAGTGAAATATTTATTCCTCATGTGTATCCTTGCTGTGAGTGTAGGTGTTTTCACATTTTCTTACCACACCAGGGTCTCCCAAGTCGAGGGTGTCCCAGCTGAAGCCCTGCGGGAGGCTGTAGGGCTCCTCTCGAATGTGGTCTTTGTCAGGTTCAATAGAGCCATGTGATGTCACCGTCTCCCCTGAAGGAAAACACAAAAAAGGATTCCGACATGAGGCACAAAAACCTGCAGTGCGTGACACTTTTCTGAGTTTTACAGAATAGCTGACGGCCATGACATACAATCATACCTAGCTTGGGTACAGGCTGTGTGTCCCAGAACTGGTAACTCCTCCGACTTGCCTCCTCCATGGTTTTGGCAGGACCTTGGCCAACAGAGAACAGTTCAATGGCCTTTTGGATCTCCTGTAGCTTATCAGCTGGCAATGAATTCACCTGTTGGGGATTTGAAGAAGAACTGAATTGTAAAAACAGACTACAGACAAAAGTCAACATTGGACTATTTTTACATTTTAGGTCATCTGGTCCTTTGACCCACTGAAGCCCAAAACACACAGGTGGTTTAAAAAAAGGCATGTTATCTTAAAAAAAAACAAAAATCCGTGAACACAGAGCAGAGAAAGGACACAAATGGAAACATGTCAGAGAGCTTGAAAGAAAAAAAAAAAAAGGAATATTTGATCAATACAATAAGTGCAGCATGACCTAAAATCGGTAGCACAGCTGTCAGCAAGTTGCTGGAGCGTACATTCAGGATGGTGAAATCTCTTTCTTGAAGTTTTGTGCATAGTAGTATGAAAAAGGCCTTGTTTGTACAACCAAATAGTAAAATATCTTTAGCCACCATAATTTTCTAGTGTTCCAGCACTGGGAGAATACTGAATTGAGTCCAGGTTGTGTCCATTTTTGTGAAATAAATAATCCAAAAAAAAAAAAGCAACTTTAACTTTTTCTTTTCAAAGATTTTTAGCATTATAACTTTGCCAAACTGAAGAGAAGACATTTCTGAATTCTTTTTACTCCTAGTTGTACTTGTGCTGTTTTCACAGAGGTGCAGGACTTTACATTGTAGTACCGCCTGGGGTTCTGAGGATTAAAGTTAAAATGTGTTACTACAGAAATGAATAAATTCATGCCTTGGCAAGGGGGTCCTGAGCTGCTTCCGTAGCACCAGATTTCTTCTTCTTTTTCTGCTTCTTTTTCTTCTTCTTGGCACCGGTGTCGTCACCAAGACCCCTGTCACTGGAACAGGACAGAAATAGAAGGCATCCGTTTTAAACCACCACCCCAGAGGAACATCTTGTCCAGGTCAAAATGTGTCTTCTAAAATGCTTTCGAACACAATAGTTATGATGATTAAAGTTGTGTTGTTCGCACTTCTGGGCTAAAAGGATACTCATCGTAATCAACTGGAAATCTTTACATTAATGGATTTAAAATTTGTATCATGCTATCCCAAAGGGGGAACAACTCTTGACTAGGCAGGTAAAAACAAAGAATCTATATGCAGTTCATTGACCCAACTGCACATGAGGGGCTGCAACTTACTTTATTTATGTTTTGGCCTACTAAATAATCCTCATAGTTTCCAGAGCGTAAGGGGACGTCTTCAAATGCCAACGTTATATCTTATCAAAATCTAAAGATTTTCTGTGTGCTGGTTGGGTCGATTTGAAACAATGCAAATTAAAAAAAAAAAAGGAAGGCTTAAAATTTGGAACATGCAGTGCATCTGACCCTGGGTTTAAACTGTTGTATTAATGGCTTTACAAATTCCTGTCATCTTCCTTGTGTGACAGTCATGCTTTCGATGGCGTCTCACATGGTAGTGTTCTGTCACATGTTTTAAATCTATTACACAGCAAATATTGAGCTGTAGTTTCACTTTTTTTTTTTTTTTTAATGAATCCCAACTTAAATCACAACATAATCCTAAAATTGCAAATAAAGATTTCCTCAAATCATTCAGTCCTATTTGCTATTAAAAGGGAACAAAAAAACATAAAATTTACCCCATTTAATTCTAAGCAAATCGTTTTTGCATCTTACTACATACATGAAACCCAAAAACAGCAAAAGCGACAGTTACTTCCCTTTATTTTTTTTTTTACACAATTTCATATGTCATTAGTGATTGAAAGTCAGTGTTTGTTGGTGAATTAATCTAATTTGAGAACCTCTTCACTGTTTGTTTAAACTAACAATTACCAGGTGTAGCTCCAGGGCAGCTAAGAAAACAACAACTCTAGTTTATCACCTAAAATAGTCCAAACAAAGTGGCAGGACATAAGAAAGGTAGAGAGTTCGAAGCATATGGTCTGCCTCTCTCTTCATAATCAACATTAGCGGTTTGTTAATACTAGAAACAAGATGCAAAGGCGTGAAAGAACATGTGTGGACGCGCATGTAGCACCTCCCACAGCCTGCGTGTCATAACACTAATTTTTTGATCAGTTCAAACCTGAAAGGCCACAAACTTCCACCTCATCTACCCCATCCCATGACCCGAGAAACACAGCATACTTACAGTGGATAATCTCATTAGTGTCCAAGAGGGGAGAGAGGCCAAGCACTGGCCTGTATTTGTAACTCCAGCACAGATGGTGAATCACATGACCCCTGGAAGAAGAGTATGTGGCATCTACGTGTGTGCACATATGTATGTGCAAGAGGTCAGTGAGTGACCGGGACAATGGACAACAAAGCATTCAATAGTTTGTTCTCCACGCTTCCATTTTAACAGAGTGGACCAGCTAACAGCCAGGACCACGCTTTGTTTCTGTGGTGGGTGCAGGGAGTTTGCATGTGGAAGAAGTGGAGCTCATGTTTGTTTCATGTCAGTTAATAAACAGGGTACTGACTTTCAGCAGTATCACATACAACTAGTTCTATTCCCAACTCAAAAATGTGTCTCATTCAAGTCCCTAAAAATAAATCAAATTAAACCGCCTATAAATGCTTTGATTCTCTCAGTGGTCAAAATTCTTGCAGCTCATGATCACACCAAAGTCATGACTGATAAAAAAAAAAAAGAGACACAAGAAGAAACACTGAAAGACTGAATAAAGTTGGGAAGTGACTTTCTCCATTTGGAGAGGCGAGGACACGCCTCAGTATTTGCACGCTTAGGTTCCTTTCATGTGTGTCACCGCTTGGTAAACATTAAGAAAAACCAACGCCAGGCAAAGTAGGATTTCCATCAAAGCCTATTTTCGGTAACAGATCCTCAGCGCTTGGCTGCTTTGGGATCAGTATCACAATCAGAATGCATTTTAACGCCAAGCAGCTTTTCACATGGGAGGAATTTGACTTGTGCAAAAGTTTAAACACTGACGAGTAGGGACATTTAAAGTAGGATAAAAGATTTTAAAAATCAAGTGTTGCATTCAGATTAACAGTGTTATAAGACAAATATGGACCAAATAAGGCAAATAAAGGCTAATATAGAAGTAATAAAAAACAGTTGCAATGTTATTTAGGTGAGACAGCTCTACAGATTGTGCAGGAATGTGCAAATTATTCGCCTGGGAATGGTAATATTACATATTTCTGTGATTAAAGTGGGAATTAAAGGCTCCCTGAACTCCTCCGTTAACAAGGTCAGCGCAAAAGCATATCATTTTCAAGCTGCACGCACGTTTTTGCTTGTTTCACTTTTGATAAGGCACACAGACAATGGGGTTTGACAGCTACGTTAGCACGCAAGCTAACGTGCTAAATGTCACTGGGCATGAATTGCATTAGTTGCAGGCACTCGGCAGTGGCGTAAGAAAGATATATCAAGCTGTCAACTTAATAAAAAGACAGATATGTGTGTGTAAATTATACAAATAACAAAGAATGATGTGTTTAGTGATAAGATTAGCTTTCAAGCGCACTTTGACTTCTCACTACCCCCATACTACGCCTTGCTAAGGAAAACGACGCTAAATCCCACCCATTTGAGCGACGGACCGCGCTGTCAGCCAATCATATCAAAGTACAGTCAAGCTAACGTCTCTTTAAACCAATGGGGTGCAAGCAAGTGGGCGGGACAACTTCTAACGATGGCTGTCTATCCTCCGACTGCTCGCCGAGGCTTTTCTAGTTTGCTTTACTGAAATGTACGGCAAAGCGATGCGTTTTACGCCGCTGTACGAGCGCGACCAGATTCTCACCCCTCGTCAAAGTGGTGCTCTTCATTTTCACAGTCGCTGCAGTGTCCGTGGTCCTCTACATCTTCTTTCTCCGGCAGCGGTGCTGTCTCATTCTCATCCGCCATCTTCAACCAGGAAGTGAAGAGACACCGCGTGCCCCCGACGCCTTTAAACCTGCCTCCACGCGATTGGCTCCGCGCGCTGATGGAAGCGTCTCAACTGTCGTCGTTTTACAAACATTTATAACAAATAAATTCTCATAACGGAGGAGTCACGACCGAGTTTAGACGATTTAGAGACTCCTTTTTAAATTTCTCAGGACCTCTGTCAAAAGTTTAAGATTCTGTGTATTCAATCTCTCACAAATACGGACAGTAGAGCCACGTGACCTGCATTCAGAAAGGACTGAAGTGAAGCATGTGAGAGCTCTGAAACCTTTGAAGATGCAAAATAAGGGCAACAAATATTACATTTCTGGTAATTGTGGAGCTAAAGTCATGGAGCCCAATTAAAAGTCACAAATGATCACAAAAAGACACTAAAGAACCACATACAGACTCACAATGACCAGAAAGAGACATGAAATTACCACAAAAAGGCTCAAAACAAGGACAAAAAGACACTTAAAACAGCCGCTATAAGACTCAAAATCACCACAAAGGTTCAAAATGACAAATAATCTCAAAGAAACACTAAATAATCACAAACGGACACAAACCAACCACAAAGACATGACTGGAAACAGCCACTGAGACTCAAAATGATCACAAAGAGACTCACAATGACCAGAAAGAGACAAAATGACAAGATAGAGACTCAAAACAAATTCAAAGACACTCAAAATATCACAAACAGACTAAAGTGACACAGAGAACGGCTCATAATGAAGGAGTCATTACTTAGTTTTAAAATTTATAAGATTGTTTTAAATTGTCTCACAATCTAAATCAAAAGATGAACATTTTGTGGATTTAATTTTATTTTCTCTCACATATGTTTTTAAACAGTTGACCAAAGTGCAGTACAAGTTATTGGACAGAGAACAAGAAAAATATTTGTTAATATCAAGACAGACAATTGGATAGAAGCTTGCAAAATCAATAAATATGAAATACTCAATATATATATATATATATTTATTTCATGTTAGAAATTGGCCTTGCCAGTTTTTTCCCCTGTCTGTCTAGTTTTTTTTTAGTATTTCATACTTATTGATCTGGCTGTCGGTGTTGTTTTTCATATACATTTGTCTGTCTTGTATCACACTCTGGTGAAGATGCAAGAGAATTATGAGAATTAATAAGTTAATATTGCAAACGTACCTGATGAAAAGATGAAAGGTAAATAATGTGATCTTTAGTTTTCTGTGATAGTATGGATTACTAAATGAGCTTAATGGAACATAGGAACCCCTGAGGTACAGGGCAGAGCCTCTGTATGGCATTACCATTAATATTTCTGGTTAAAATACACAAAAGTCCCACAAAGAAACACAAAAATGGTAATACTGCAAAGAAATACACACAAAAACAACATGAAGAGACTCAAAACTGCCACACAGACACACAAAATGACCACAAAATCACAGAACAAACATTTCTTCTATTTGTGTGAAACAGAAACCATAAAACACACATCAGTCAACCACACTGTTGCATTTCAAACTTGGACACCGGATTAAAGCACCAAATATGTGTGAAAACAGTCTTAAAATAGTCCTCAGCAAAAGCAATTTTGTTTGAGTAATATTTGCTAAAAGCTCGAGTCCCAGCCTGTCTCAGGAAATCAGTTTTTAAGATGAAATGTATGAAGTAGTTTTAAAGATTACATCACATAACAGATACATAATCAAAAAGAAAAGCGGTAGAAGTGTTGAGAGACAAACATTGATTTAGTTTTGACATTTTCATTAAAATTCCTTATTGTGGCTATCTTGATAAAATAAAAAATGAAAACCAGCCTTATCACCAACATCCTTCTACATTATTTTGTCGGTTTGTTATTCTTACCTTCATATTAAGCTGTTTGCGTCATATCTACAGACTCTTTCCTCGTGATAATTCATGCAAAACAACAAAAAACAGGTCTCACACAGGGTTGTGTTATTAGTGCTTTATAAAAACAGCATTTTTCTCTTATCACATTCACACAAAACAGGCTTTAACACTGCAACGTCTCGCTTTACTGAAAATCCATCTTGATCGTATAAACTGTAATCACAGCGGTCTGTGCGCGTCACCTTCCATTACAGAAGCATTTTATTACCTGTATGAGCATCAAATGATTAAAGTGCAGCCTCCAGTAATTGGTGCTTGTATTAGACGGCTGCAATAAGCGCTAAACCGTCTGAACGTAAGGACCAGAGTTGGCAACAAAAAAATAATTGCACAGGGTTGTTAAAAGATGAGATTAAAGCAGCCTGCATGCAGAAATCTTCAAACACGATTTAACTTAACACCTTATGTCTTAACATGAGTGAGATGATGCTTAGGCAAATACAATAATCATAAGTATCATTAGTAAACGTCAGTCTGCCAATAATACTGTCTCTAGTTCAAGTTCATTTAAAAGATGAACTGTTGTGATATAAAAGTGCCAAAATCTCCAGAGTTTCAAGTAAGACTAGCTGAATAAACCTTTCGGTATTTGTTAACGGACAATACAACCTGTGGCAGTCACTGGAACATAATTAGATCTGTATTAAATCACAGTTAGTGCTTAAAAAAAGCCATATTTCTTTTTTTTTTTTTAATCACAGCTGCTTGGTCTCCTACTTAAAGCACTCATGAGATTAAGAAAGTGCCCTTGTTTAAGTTAAAAACCAAATACTTGAGTGTAAAAATGTTAAAAATCGTTCTCAAAATCCAAAAATTGAAATGATAAAATAATACGTCTTTGCTCTAAGAGAGTTAATAACATTAAAATGAATTGTTTTAAAGTGTCACACAGCACTGATGCTCCTTCATCTCCACTAAGCAACATCATTCTTCCTGCACTGAGGGTAAACTGGACCACTTAAGATCTGGACTTAGAGACCGGCTGGCAGCAGTGGTTCTTCTCTCCTCAAATTTAGAGCTTCTTTTCTTCTTCCAAAGCCCTTCACTGTCAGAAAAATTCAGCCTTCAATTTGGTTCGTCACGCCTTTCTTTTAGCGGCCGCCATTCGCTCAGATACAGTTTTAATAGGAACTCCTTTCCGGCTCACTTTGACATGGATGAAGAGCGTGGCGGGGGACAAACTGGACCCGTCTGCCTTCAGTAAGTGAACGTGCCGATAACCTGAGAAGAAAAAAAAAGCGCAAACATGTTACAAACAAGCCAAAGTGGGGCTTTATTGTGTCATATGCGATCTTCGTGAGCACCTGTGCGCAGGCTTGTGAACGGTAAAGTGAACTGCCCCACAAAGTCGTTCTTGGCCGCGTGATCGTGGTCCTCCACCACGAAGCGCACCAGGGCCAGTTCAGGGACCTGCAGCTGGAAGCTCAGGGTGCAGTTCCATTGCGGGTTGAAGCCTGTAGGGGGCGCACAAGAGCTGTAAATACATCATGTGTCTCTGAACCTTTCAAACCAACTAATCATGGCGTTGGACAGGGGAGGCTCCTACAACAACATGTCAAAGATCTGTGCTGCACAGATCTAAAGAAGCTTATTGATGTTGTTTGTTCCCTTAAGTTTTTGCATCATAATGAGATAAGAAATCATGGAATAAAAATAACTCTTTACAGCAACGATTACGTTAAACATTATATTATCAAGGGTGTGTAAAGAAGAAAGGCGTTATCTCTGTTTAATCCTCTGAACTCCAAACAGTTTGTGGGTGTTTTATTTGGCTCACATTTTTACTCACTCTCATATAAAGTCCTGCACCTTTATGGAAACAGAACAACCATGACTGGAAGGAGAGAAAACTCAAAAATGTCTTTTGTGCAGCATAATAAAATAATCACACCATGTATCTAAAAAATTTAAAAGTGAAAGTTGAACTTCTTTGATAATTCATTAAAAAAAACAAAACAACAACAACAACCTTGAATCAACATGTGCAACATTTATCCTGCAAACGTTATCAACACTGGAAAAAACACTGACTTTACATACTATAAACATTTTACAACCTTCAGTTTGTCTCCGTACTTGTCTCCTATCTGTTGTGTGTAAACACAGCCTGCAGTTCAGCTGAATTTTAGTGCGTTGGTCACTGTTGGTCATTAATAATTTCATGGTTGCACAAGAAGCCCAGATTTTTTTTTTTTTTTTTTTACAAAATCTTGTTACTGCAATTTTTGTTATTTCAGCAAAAAAATTAAAATGCAACACAAAGAATAAATTCATTTTGATGAAATATCCTGATTTTAAGCCTCTCCAACCGAGTCACAGATGAGTAGTTCAAAGACTGTGGGAGAGTTGTTTGTGGCTCTGTTAAATTGTGTAGCTTTGGTGATTTCATAACATACGTGTGGTTCAGAGGGTTAAAACTGTCATGCACGCAGAGACACAGTGTTGATGCTTGATTGTTACTTCACTGTGATTAATGAAATGAATCACATCTGAATTACCGTTGTTGTCGATACGCTGGGTTTTGTTTCTTGCGTTATCAATCGCCACCCCGTGGATTTCCACCCACACTTGTGGGTCCACAATGGAGCTCGCTTTCTCTGTGTTGATCTTTGGCAGCTGCTGTGCAGATATTATCTGAAAGGCAACAAGTAAACAAACAGTTGGGGCAGCAAAGTCTGATTAGAAACCTATAGAAATTCCGCTAGAGTCAGTTTTGTTTAAAAAGGTCAATACTGCAAAATGCAATCAGTACAGCAGACAGCACTCGATATATTTAATCCCTTCTTTGGGGAGAGGAAAAAACTATGCAAAAAGAACAAGACTTGCTCTTTAATGCAACAAATACTGTGTTTACAGAGTAAAGAGTAGTGAAATGACAGGATGGAGAAACAGAATGACAATACAGTATTAAATAAATAATGTTCACATGTATAAACAGGTGAGAAATTGAAGGAAAAACAAACATAAAGTATCTTAGTCAGGTGTTGTGCTGCCAGAGGAGCTTGGAATTGATTTTCTAAAGTCTCTGCCAGAGGAATAAGTGCCATTTTCCCAAAAGATATTTCCTCATCTGGTGTTTTGATGATGCTGGTGACAGTAAGGGCCACAACATATGATTCACATCCTTTTTGTACTATATATATCCTTGAAGAGACCACTCCCATCAGGATGTTTCATCACAGAATCAAGCTCATCACGTAGAGCAACTTCGTACTGATTTTCAGGGACCCTTTCCTCTAAGTGGACCCAAACAAAGCCAGTAAAATGCCCCAAACAGCACCATAGAGCCTCTGAATGCCCTCACTGTGGGGGTCAAGGGTTCAAGTTCTTCCTTTTATTTGCCACCTGACTGTATATGAGGAATATTTATCGTGTATGTTACTCACTCGTATGGTCAGCTGGGTGGGGATGTGACCGGGGCCTCCTCCCGTGTTCTCCGGGTTAAAGTTGGAAGCTGTGCTGCACAAGAAGCTGGGTTTGAGGACGTACCCGCAGCGACCGTTGGGGAGAAATCGACCCTGGTTGAGGTCCATCTGCTCCCCGGGTGTCTGGAAGTTTAGAGCCACTGAGCAGCACAAAGAGGAGAGTTGGAGACAGCGTTTCAGAGCTACACTCAGTGAATCAGTGAAAGCCAGTGGCATCAGTGACGTGGCAGCGATTTGCAGGAATGAGAGGCAGCGTGGCATTCATTTGGTGCTTACTGACCACATTTTTTAAAATAAATTGCCTTAATTTGCTGCCACTTGAACAGCATGCGAGCTCCTAGTCAGGAGTACCAACCCATCTGGCAGCCGCCGTTCCACATTTCCTGAGGATCATAGTTGGATGATTGGAGGCGCTGGCCAGAGGGGTAGATCCGGCTCAGCTGCCTGCTGTTGTGTCTTACAAAAAGCTTCCCTGCAAATGAAGCGACAGAAAACCGCATTCCACAAAGCATTGGAGGCTGATTAGATTCTCTGCAGAACCAGCTGCACAAAAGACATGAAATTTGAAATGTTTTTTTCACTCCCTCTCTCTGTAATGTCAATTATTTCCACTGTTGTACCCGAATCTTTGATGAGCCGCAGGGCATCGTTTTCACAGAAGGAAGACATTTCATTTGGTGGTATGTCAGACACATTTTCAAACCCGCGAAAGTGGACGCTCCTGCAGTACACCACCAGCTCCGACAGCTCGGGGCTCAGTTTGGAACAGACCTGGGAAAAGTGAATGTAAAAGAAAACTGATGTCATTAAATTAAAATGTTCACACTTTCAGGCTTCGTGACAAACCCGTCTGCGCTGACCTTTGCGGGATCTTTCTTGGGCGTGTTCTTATTGCTGCTCGCGAGCTCATCGTCAGAGCTGGAGGAGAAGCTGGCAGAGCTGCTGGTCTTGCCCAGCTGACCCAGGTGAGGAGTGTGCTTCTTCCCTTTCACCAGAATCCGTCCCTTGAGCTCCTGCGAGGAAGGTCATTGCAACAGATGACTTCATTAGCAAAGCAGAGAGCCGGAGGTGTTCATAAAAAGCATCCAGCTGTGTGTTTGTGTGCTGTACTTCGGGAGAAGGCATCTCCTTCAGCGACTGCTCGCTCAGAGGTTTGGTGAGCAGTTTTTTGCCCAGGATGGTGCGGAGGTGTTTGGCCATGACGGCCTGCTGCTCCACAGAACAGTGGTTCTCCAAGGACAGGATTAGAGGGTATGGGGACGCCTGCAGGGGGAGAAACACGGGACAACTCTTGTGCTAAGCCATTAAAATGCAATTAGATGACATAATTGAAATGCACAACCCGATAGTGTAACACTGTGGCGTGCCAAAGCCGAAATACTGCAGGGTTGCACAAGTGAGTTGTGAAAGCAAGAAGCCGGTGATGTGAAGACGTAACTGATGATTTAAACCAGTAAAAGCTACAAAATCAGGCACCTTGAAGGCGTACTGGGCGATGGTTTCGATGACCTCCTGGAAGGTGACTTTGGAGGTGAGCGTGTGGCCGTGGTAGATGACGGGTTCACCTTTATCTCCATCCCAGCAGTCCAGCTCCACACAGCGGCAGCCCTGATTCAGAGCCCTGACGGTCACACACACCTCGTTTAAAACCACGTTGAGGTAGATTTCTGCAAGGATTTACTAACTGTGAAGACGTTTGAGCGGTGTGCGTCTGTTTACCGGATGTAGGGCTCTGTGCTGCTGGCGCTGGTCACTTGGTCCTTGGTAAGGTAGGTGTTGTGCGACGAGCAGATGAAGTAGTGGGCCAGAGGGCGGCTCATGTCCTGGTAGACTCTGGCGTGGTCGGGGTTGAAGACGTCATTCTCCTGGGACAGCATGTACATGGTGAAACCGTTCTGTGTCATGAACTGGTTCTGCTGAGCTGCAATAAATGACAATCACATTTTTTTCCTCTATTGTGAGTTTATCTGTCATTGTTGTGGTGTTTTTGTGCTATAATTCACTCAGCGGTCGGACAGTTGTGAAATAACTGCATATAGTGTTTTCTTTTTTTTGTTTTTTTTACTATTTATAATTACAGTACTTGTGAAATACACAGACAGGCGACAAATCAGTGCTGTGGGGAGCATTTTGTGGACATGTTTTGTGTCCTCTTAGAGGGAAGTGTCACTTACACAGCTATATGTTAACAAACTGCAAACACTATTTTTGGGAAATGTTTTAAATGAGACATGCAGATCTCAGTAAATTTGATGATTTTTTTTTAGCTTGGATTTGGTGAAGCTTTCCACCAGAACACCATGTAACTCTTGTTCAGTTCAAGGAGCATCAAAAAGTTGAACATCTGATGATTTCTTTCTGTTTTTGCAAATTCTGGCTCTGATAAATGGTGTCATTTTGGTGATTAAAAAAAAAAAAGAAGAAAAAAAAGCAGAAAACTTAAGAAACTGCAAATAATTTCTTGTCTTATTTTAAAACTAATTCACATATTTTTTATTTATTTATTCTTCTTCTTCTTCTTCTTCTTCTTCTTCTTATTATTATTATTATTATTATTATTAGTATTATTATTGTTATTATTATTTTCTGACAGTAGAGATCATGATTAGGCCCCTTTCGACCTTTCCCCTGCTGGTGAACAATATAGCACTTTTTCATCCTATTCATGCTTTTATTCCTGGCAGACTTGACTATTATAATACTCTGTTCTCAGGTCTTGCAAAGAAATATCAAAACAAACTTGAGATGATCCAACATGCAGCAGCACGTCCTCACTCCAAAACAAAGCGTAGACAACACTTTACTTCAGTGTAAAAGGCTCGTCATTGCCTCCCTGTTCATTGAGAAACTGATTTTAGGATTTCAGTCTTTAAATCTCTTCATGGAGTAGCTATTGTATAGATCTCTAAGATCATCTACTGCTGGTCTTTAAAATGTTGTCTTGAGTAGAATTAAAACGTCTTTGGTCCTCGACTCAGGAACAGACTTTAGAGCATCTCATTCAGTAAATGGATGCAAATAAAACCTTTTTTAATGCTTGTATTTATGTAGTTTCATGTAATTTCCTGGTACTGATACCTTACTTTTATTAAGGATGTTTGTATTTTATTCAGATTTTTATTGATGTAAAGCACTTTGAGTTGCATGAACTGTGCTTTACCAATGAAGTCATTCTTATTCTTAACATTATTCATTTGATTTGACCTTGTGCAATCAACAACCAACCAGTCTCACCGCTAGAATAAAAAATGTACCACTTTTTGTGCAGCTGCAGGATTTAGCCTCAGTGCAGCAAACACTGTTATGGCTAAATTACTAGTTTGCCACATGAAAATATTGCTCTTTCTCTCCTGTAAATCCTTTAATGAGGGCTCTGAGGACCTACCCCAGTCATTGAGCTCGTAGGTGCGAATGAGGCTCTGAGCATGATTCAGCGAGGCGTCTTCTCCTTGGTCTCCCAGGAAGTCTCGCAGCTCAGCAGTGGAGAGAACACAGCCATTACTCGAGTAGTGTCTGAACACAGAGTCCAGCTCGGGCCGCCGCAGCAGCTCCCTGCAGAACTCTTCGATCTCTATGTGGTCCAGGCGGTCGTCACCTGATCGGTCACACCGCTGGGGATGAAGGAGAAAGGTATGAGTTTAAAAAAAACAAGCAATCAAACCCACGTAGAGGAGGATAAACAAATAAGAAACCTTTTTTGTTTTGGGAGTGCACCAAACTCCCTGCGGGGAGAGCATCTCCATAATAATTCACCACAGCTGTGCACACTTACATTAAAAATACGGCTCTCCGAGGAGGGTCAGTATTGGAAATTGTGGGGAGAAGGAGCATAAAACCAACAATTGGGCTGTAATAGAGAGCTGAGGGACATAGCCGGCAGTAATCCCCTTCAATAAAGAAATAAATGGCTTTTGATTTGTTGTGGGGAAGATAAGAGGGAGGGGATACGGGTGTTGGAGGGGGGCTGCTGGTTGGCTTGCTGCTGGGTTGGTAATTGAACACAGACTCTGGACTCCAGGGTGTCAGAGGGAAACGATACCACCCTAACTAGATATCGCCAAGTCCACAACTCTGTGCTTGTAACACTCAGAAATGTCAGAATTCAGCTCACATCGACTAGTTCTACTGACCGAACACTGAGGATGCGGGTGCTAAAGGTCTGACCTTGAATAAATTGCGGGCGTACTGCTCGCTCAGGTCGATGTTGATCATCTGCAGCAGCCGTTTGACTTCATCGTAGCTCATTTTGCCGTCCTGGTTCTGATCTGCTCGCCTCAGGTAGCCTCGGATCCAGGTTGAGTAGAGAGTTAAGATATAAAAACAGACTAAAACACAACAAGACAAACACTTAAGGAAGTTTTTAGACCCATGTGCGTAACTATATTATTATGTTTTGTCATATATCAAATTGCAGTTTTTTATTTGGTATAAAACCACTGGTTACCCTGAGGGGTGTACTATGAAGATAAGCGGGTTTGTGAGGTATGCTGAGCCTAAAACCTGAGTTTTCAGTGTCATGAAAGTGTCTTTTAACCTGCTAGATCACCATGGTAACTGATGCTGCACAGTTAACTTGCTCTGGAGGAGGTTCTGTTCAGAGATTGGGGTTTAAATTGGCTGTAATAAGCGTCGTTGTTTAATAAGCTCTTTTTCGACAGTCTTCTAAACCTGCTAAGCTATTTCATATTCTTCATGGCTCTCCATTACAACAATCTGTTCCACATGACTAAAAAAGGTGGCACACAATTTTGTGCGGAAGAAGAGTCAAATGATGTGTCAAACATTCTCTTTTACATGGACATGTGCAGATTCCTGTGAAGAAAACCTGCTTAGCAAAGAAAGATGATCATACCTATTATCTCTGATTGGGGTTTTAGGTTTTGTTTAGCCAGTTAACACAACGAAAGCCTGGATATAATGATTTTGCTTCATGGAGCACTCGTCAGGAAAGCTTTGTGTTATCCTGTTCATGGTTTCTTTCCAATTTCTTCCTTTTTGGGGGCACTTCTATGCATTAATTTATTAGTGGCAGTAAGGGGAGAAATGAAATGTGGGGAAAGATAGTAAATGACAAGTCCCAGCTACAAACCAGGAACTTGCTGCTCAGGACATCTGCACCTGTGTGGAAGCATTCGCCTGTTATGTAAGTGGACAAAATCCACATTCAGTGCAAAAATGCATTTTAATTGGCCAAAAAATTAGGTTATCTTTCAAAATGGTTTTGTTTTTAAGTATAAAATTCCCTTTTGGGTTTTGCAAGATGGACTGTGTTACTCTGTCCTGATAAAGACCTTTGATACTGTACCTGTCAATGAACCTGAACTGACCCACATTTATACACAAGGTAAAGTGTTTTTCCACTGTATGGGAAAGCTTTCCACAATTCAGGGTAAAATTTTCACTCATTCCCATGAACTGATCCTGCACATAGTTAAAAACATAACACAAATTGGTGCTTTTCTTGATTTTAACTGTGATTAACATGGAAAAGAAAATGAGGGAGATATAAACAGAACGGCAGGGGTGGTCTTCTGCTCTACCTGATACCTACACTCATACCATCCCGTGGCTATGAGGGATTGTAATTAACAGTGATAGTGGGACTATATTTAGATGGGGCTTTTTTATCCTGTCATTACTGCACACCTTAGCTATGCTGTGGACGTGGGATGGCACATGTGACAGCAGTCACCATAGCAATGCTGCCTCAGCTGCACTATATTTATTCTGGCATATTGGAAATTTGGGCAGGATATTGGTCCAGTTTTTCCTTCTGAGTCATGTTGGCCACACGCTCCTTTAACAAGCGGAGGCCTCGTACCCAGCGCAGGGCCTCGTCCTCGCAGTGGCACAGCAGGTCCAGGCTCTTCCTGGCTCCCCTGAACACCACGGTGAAGCACCGGGTCTCTGGCACCGAGCCGGACAGCCGCCGCAGAGCCTCCGACTGGCATCCCTCGCGAATGCACTCCACCTCCGTCACTGCGACTGTGGGAGGAAACAAAGGGCACCAGGACAGGGAGGACGGGTGAGGAAGGGCTGGTGTTGATGAGTAAACAGCTTCGGCAGGAGATCATAGCAACAGTCGCAGCAGCTAAAGGTCAAGTGTGAGGTGTTTTTTAGGGAATCGTAAATCCCACCGAGCAGAGTGACACGGAAATGAGATTGTAAAATATAATGTGGCCTATAAATGCTTCTCTACACGGGAAGATTTAACTCGTGCACACACAAAATGACACAACTTAAGGCGTGGACCTATAGTTTAGTAAACTCTGTGCTGCTGGTCAAAGTTCTGGGCCTTCTTGTACATTTTATGATTTATTTATAAGTTATTATCTCAGTCTGGTGGCTGCCAGCACGGCTTAACTTGGAGGGTTGGTTGAGAGTATGAGATATATAAATAAAGCAAGTCTACAGAGATTGCAGTCATGCTAGCAGGCTTTTTTTTTAAGCTAAATGTTAGCATCAGGATGCGAATATGCAGATGTTTTGCAGGTAAAATCTGTCTACAGAAACATGGTGCCCTCCAAAAGTCTAAATTTGATGCTTTTGCTACTCAAAGTTTTAGATTTTTCCAAAATTTCACACAATGTACAAGCATGTAGACTTTGAAACTTTACTGGAATGAAACCTTTAAGGCAAATATTTTTCACAATTCAGGTTTAAATTTTCACTCACTTCCATATAAAGAATCTTCATGTTTTGAAAAATGCACTTCAAATTGGCCCTTTTCTAAATTTTAACCACGATTCACACAGATTTAATAAAAAGTTCAAAATGGTGCAGAACACCAGATTGTGTTTCGAACGAGGAAAATGGCGACCAAGAGCCTTGAAATACTTCAGAGCACCTTCAGAGATGAAGCAGTGAATCGGGTAAGATGTTCTGAGTGGCATGCACAACAGCATTGGAGGACGATGAAACAGCAGGGCAAAACCACGGAAAATATGCGAGGAACCGAACAAAACGTGCATCAGGATTTAGGCTGCTCAATCAATCACTCCTGCACTGTCACTGTGACGCATTCATACACAATAGTCACCCTGCAGGACCTGCAAATTAACTCTATCACATCATGCTGTAACTTTTTTACTGCTTTATACAATAATATAATATATAATTTACTCTGATTTAAGGGTTCGCAGCAAGATAAGTGAAGAACAGAAGAGAAAAGGTAGATTTGGTTGCAACGTGAGTTCTGTGAAAATATTTTGGCAACAGTAAGGATGACCAAAAACAGGTCTTGCAATTATTGTCACCACACGAGGAAAGAAAATCTTTGACCATTTAAATCAGCACCACAAAGCTCTGTGTTATTACTGAAAAGCCAAATCTGGATGGCATCCAAAGTAGAAAACTACTTTTGATGCGTTTGCCAGTGTTGAGAAATGTTCCAAGTGGCTGTTTTCAGCTTTTTACGATGTATTTACTTAGTTTATTGTTGTCTATGCAGATGCACTCAACCTATTTGGAAAGATAAATTCTTTCTCAATTGTTATTCAGGTCATTTCTTCAAAATTTTGATATCTTTTTTTAAATTTTATGTAATACATACTGCAGAAAAACTAAATATTGCAATGAGGGAAACTGCTGACATGGTCAACGTATTGTTTAGAACAGTTCAGGAAGTTTTTACTTCGTGCCCGAGCTACTGACCCGAGAAGAAGCTGCACCGTGTAGAGGTCTGTAACGAAAAGTCAACAGAACTGGAATGACCCAAACTTCATGTTTTGGATCATTACCAGTGACAGTGATGAGAGTCCACAGCTAGTCAGAACAACAAACAGCACTGAAACATTCTCCAAGGCCGAAAGAGACACAGTAGGTCAGGGGCACAACCACGAGCATGCTTGTCATTTTCTTTGTCATTCACAGGATTGTTTGCTGTAAATTTGTCCGCGAGATGTCAACGCAGAGCTCGAATGTAGCGTACTGAGGAATCTGAAGTAGAACATTTGACTCAGAAGACCTGAACTGTGGCACAGTGGCAACCGGGTGCTCCATCATGATCTGTCTGCTCAGAGTGCATACAGTTTTGTGACCAAAGCAACACAATCCCTTCAACTGTCCTGATCTGCAGATTTGGCTTCCTGTGACTTCCTCCTCTTTCTTAACACAAAGCTCAAGTTGAAGGGTTGCTCAGGTAGCTCACATAATCGGACTTGTGGGGATATTCAGTGTTTTGTTGCACAAGGAGATTACTTTGAAGGAGATGGTCGAAATGTTTGATGTTTATCGACCTACATCCATGCAAATACCTTAGAAATAACTATAGTTTCAGATTGTTTTGTAGCAAAAACATCACTTTCACTTACTCGTTGATATACTCTCTGAGGGCACTGCACATCCTTTATTAAGCGTCTATGATTTTAGTCTAGGTATCATTATGTCAGAGGGCCCACAGGTCAAAATTGTTTAGATCTGCAGCTATAAATAATCTCTAAATCTCATATTTGCAGAGCAAACACAAACACACAGCGACTCCCAGCTGATTCCAGCACAACGGCTTTATTCAAGCACAGCAGCTCCTCTATATTTCTGCACTCGGATGCCTGCAGCGTGGCGACTGCTCTGTCGGGCAATAAGTGTCTGCTCTGACAATAGCCTCATTCTGTAGCTGGAGGTCATAAAAGCCTCTGCTATCCACCTCTTCAAAATTACTCCACATTCCAGCCTGGTGGTTATCTCAGAGACACCACAAAAGTGGCATGCATATAGCGTGAAGTGCACGGATCAAACTGGACCTGGAGAAGCGCCTGGAGCTCGGAAAAGAGGAACCAAGCCAAGCTTTCAGACACTCAGATTTGGCCCGCAGCAGCCAGCCGATGTGACATTATTGGTATCTGTCCACCAGAGTGGTCACCGTGTCCTCACGCTGCTCGTTGTCATCGTTGTGTCACTACACTTCAACTCTTTGTGGCTATTTCTGGCAGCACAATCAAGACGGCCTTCACCACCCGCTGACCCGCAAAACCTGCACAACCACTCGATCGCTTTGCGCGGCCGGCAGGGGGTCAGCACTGGACTGCATTCCAACATCAGGTGGGAGAGCCAGAGGTCAAGCAGGCGAGGAGGAAAATAAAAGGGATCGATCTCATGCACATCAGGTGACGCCTTTCGCCGAGACCCGCCTGCCAGTAAATCGTCATTCCAAGAAGAAAATTAGGTTAAAAAAAAAAGCGTACTGCAAGAAACTAAGGGAAACAATCAGGTGCAAAGCCTCTGTCTTCCAGGCATTTTGCGTTCTTGTAATTCAGGCCACTGGTGTAACTGAAGAGTCAGCGAGTAGAGCTCTATCAAGATATTTGTCCTACATACTGCACTGACAGCCTCAAATTGATTCCCTGAATAGCTCGATCAAAGACATTAGTAGCTTCCCCCTGCGCGCTTTGACGCAGCTTCCCATCACAGAAACAAAATTAAAGCACTTAAACATAATGGATGAAATTAAGTATAATGTCTATTAAGTTCTTCCTCCGCTGCTTCTGACTGTGTCTTTATGGTTTAATTATTCGTCTCGCAAATGATGCCTTAAATACTGGAGGAGGGGCGATACTAAATCACTAAAATGCAAGGTTGAACATAAAAATGGACAGGAAGTATGATTTGCTGTTACAGAACAACACTGAAACAGCATGAAATTTTAATGTGAGAAACTAATCTTGTTTTTAACCTTGAAAACAACCTCCTGGGGTGAGCGTGTTGATGACAAAGATAGCAGGCTGAGACTTGACAGTACAGTAGCTGTTGTTGTTTCAGTTTCGTGTTTCCTGCTGAGACAGAAACCATTAAACTGCTACTTTTTTTTTAAAACTTGTGCATTGTTTATGCTTTTCATCGCTGTTGGAAACAGGAAGTAAAGCAAGATTCATGAACTACCACGAGCTGCGATGATTAATCAACTATACTGATGATTGATTAATCAAGTAATTTTTAAGGAAAAAGAAGTCAACAGTTTCTGATTCCAGCCTCTTAAAATATAATATTTAATATTTTCTGGGTTCTTTCCTCCTCTATGACAGTAAACTGAATTTCTTTGTGTTGTGGACAAAACAAGACATTTGAGGATGTCATCTTGGGCTTTGGGAATCACTCATTTTATGACATTTTATTGCCCAAACAGCTAACTGATTGATAGAGAAACTGATGAACCCCAAAACTCTCTGGTGGAGTTAACAGGCCTGCTATCTTTTTTAAAAAAGTGCCAAAAATTATACAATTCACCAGAGCCAGAAACTGTAAAAACAGGGAGCATAAATAGACTTTAAAGCTCTACAACAGCTGTCCAACTGCTCTGTGATGTGCTGAAGAAAAAAACCCTTCACCTAATCTAAGCTTAAAATGATAACATTTCATCAAAATCATGTCTAGTTTTTTCTTTATATCATCAAAAATGAACAGTTTATTCTAGATTCTGTAAGAAACAAATCTTCTTCACTCCTCGACTCAACTACGACCAACAGTCATGTGGCAAAAATTCTGGGAATTTTTCGCTGAACTGCAGGATGTGTTTACACAGAGCAGACAAGAGACAAGGATGTAGTGAAATATCTATGGTTTGTATGGTCAGCATTTTAACCCCAATATTGGCAACACTTGTGAGTACTTAGAAAAAAAAACACGGTTAAAAAAAACAGTATATTAACAGCAACAATAGAAATGTAACTTTACTTTTTTCTTTTTCATGATTTATAACATTATAACTTTGCCATGTTGACCAGAAGACATTTTTGAGTTCTCTCTACTTCTATCCAAGGTTGTACTGTTTCCATAGAGATGAAAGAGTTAATAGTGTGGTGAAAACTGAGCCCACAGTGAGGAGAAATATGGCAGGAGCAAAAAATGCCCAGAACCTTGTTGGAGTTCAGAGGGTTAAGTGACACTGTAGTCTTAAAAGGTAGAGGTAGGTTCCTTCTGATACAGGATTTCCTAAATCATCCTTCCTTCCAACACATTAAACACCAACTAGACCAATATTTAAAGATTGAATTCAGCCGAATTACAGAAAAAAAGTCTATTTTTTACCTATTCATGCAGTTGCAGTTGTCTCACCTTTGTTTTAATTACTTTAAAATCCTAAACTGGGGTCATTAGTCAGCTCATGTCAGCTTCAGCCTTGTAAAGTAACAGAAAAGACATTGGAGGATTTTTTGGCGCCTTCCCAAACTGATTTTCACCAAGCTAAACTGATAAGAGTTGAGAATTATTAACCAGTAACCGGTACTTGAGTTATTTACTCGAGCGTAACAGACATTTTCGTTCCTCAGATGGTCAAAAATTGCAGGAAAATGCACAGATTTCTGTCAAATAAGGTAACACCGACTCATTGCCTTTACACCAATCACGCTTATTGTTGAGCCAGTCCTTCTGAGCCAGGAAAAAGCCTGTCTCGGTACGGCAAAGAATAGGCATTCATTAGTTAGCCATGCTGCAGAGCTCATGATTAGCTTCCTCACTAAGCAAAGCAACAAGCAGCTCCTTTAATAAGGCAAAGTAGAGGAGAGGGCACGAGATAGAGCCAAGATAACACAGCCCAACAACTCTGGACAATGTGCGAGCTGAATGAGCGCACCGACTCACATCTCGGTTCGTGCTCGGCTGCTAGAAGGTCTGCTACATCATTTCCCCGGAGGCAAGTTTCCTTCCACTTTGCTCCTTATCTGATATTGCTTAAGTTTCCTTTCTTTTCATTGTGCTAATTTCTAATCACGCTCACTTTCATGGCTCCTTTTCCTCCCCAGCCCTCCTTAGTTCCCACAACAAACTCCCTTTTCCTCGTGGTCTGTTGTCTCTTTATCTTGGATCCTCCCACCCTATGATCAGTCTACATTAACAACAAACAAACTTACACGTCTGTTGTGCTTTGGCTTTGCGGGAGCTCTTGGTGGATTCGCACCACACCGTGAGTCCGTCCTCCAGCAGCCGAAGGTGTCGGCTCTTCTGCCACCTCGAGGAGCGAACCTTCACCATGTCGGAGCCCTCCATCATCACACGGACGTCCTCGTTGTCCAGAAGACCTGGAGGACGCAACACACAGAACACAACGACAGCAAAGGTTTAATGCAACAGTGACTCAGTTTGTGTCATGGCTTCATCAGCAAGTCGACTTGTTTCATAGTGACGACATAATGAGGTTCACAAGTTCACACCGTCTGATCACCCGCCCATCGACACTGATCAGAATGAAGGAGTGAAGTTCTGGGAAGTGTCACACAAACTGTAAAGTTTCAAGAAAGAAAACAGCAAACCTTTTTTTCTGTTTTGTTTTTGTAAAGGTTGTCTCAGCACCCTTGAAACAGGAATTTGGTAGTTGCGCAATGTTGTCAAAGCCTGCCAGCAAGTTTGAAAGGCGTATTGTCTTATTATCAACTTTCAAACAGTTTACAATGCATTCGTCTGAAACTTTATAACACATTTGTCTGATAATGAACCAAAACAAAGTGAAAAATCAGAATTTCTCATCTCTTTATTCTACATGGCTCATTTTTTAAAAACTCAGCAGCAAAAAACACCCAGAAACCACTTGGTTGCAGAGAGTTAAGCTAAATGCTCCTGTCAACATGCTAAGAGGCAGAAGCAGTTAAGCGAAGAAAGCTGAGGGTTTCATTAACTGTGGCTGATGAGAACACCATCAGTTTTGAACTTGAACAAGTCATTAAACAAAAAGGCTTTTGTATGTTTTCAAATGGGGGCGTTTTCTATGCATTTTGGTCTTTGGTCCACACAGTTTCACCTTCCAGGGTATTCAGAAGCTCTGTTTGCAGTGTGTCTCATCTGTCCTCTTAACTTTCTCTTGGCGCTCAAGTGGTCATGTCGCCTTTGCCAGCGCTGCTCCACATTTGCTTCTTTTTTGTCAGTTTGCTCAAGAGAAATTCTGCTACCTCTTGTGCCTCAGGTTCCTGCCCGCCAGACCTCTAAACTCTTCCACAAACTGGGAATCCGTCCACAGCTCCAGACCTCCAAACTCAGCTCATTTCAACCTTTGCAAGCCACACATTCATTCCACGCCACGCCTGGTTTCTCTGCCAGTCAGCCTCTGCCGCCCAACTTAGCCACCTGCCAGGAGATCCACCCGGATCAAACTCAGCATGTCCAGACACCAAACTCCTCTCCAAGAAGAGCCCTGCTAAGCCTCTCTCACTCTCTGCAGAAACTGTAATGTTAAACTATCCTTCTAGCTGTTGCCAGCTATGTCTCGTCTTCTGCGTTTGGGTCCAGGTTAAAATTGCTTTTCACATAGACCGAGTTTTTGGTTTGTGATGTCAAAGTGTGCGCCGATAGCGACAGCGCTAATCTTACTAACAACACTTTTTACATGTTGACAGATAAATGTACAGTTAGTCCTCCAACGTATTGAGGAATCAAAACATATGATTTCCTTCTTCCTGGATGCACCATTGTTGGTAACCATCCAGAACTGCTTACGGCTGTTTCTTTTTTCGGCTTCCATTGGCCAACATGGCTTCAGAGTTATGTCATCGCCTGTTGGATTGACAGAGCTTTGATTGTGTTTTTGCTTCTTCTTCTTCTTCTTTTTCTTTATATGCTGAAGGAAAAACCCTGTTTAAATAAATACCTGTGTAAGATAGACTAGGCCAAAGTAGGTTTGCAGCTAACAATTATTTCCACTGTTGAACAATATGCTTCTTGTTTTCTGTTTCCTTGATTAAACCAGAAGTTGCTTGGACTATAAGACGCCACAAAATGCTGATCAGTGTTTCACAAAGCCCAAGATGACTTCCTCAAATGTTTTGTTTTGTGTGCAACCCAAAGATATTTCGTTTACATTCACAGGGGAGGAAAGGACTAGAAAATATTCACAGCTAAGAAGCTTAAATCAGAGATTTTCTTTGATAAAAAAACAACTGAAATAATCAATTATCAAAACAGCTGGCAATTAATTTAATAGCTGATCTATTGATTAATGAATGGGAAAAAGTAAAAATGTGGTCTGAACTGGATCAAAAAAAAGAAAGAACCATCAAAGTTTCTGTGATTCATCCTCAGGGGAACATGAAAATCTGGAGTCATTGGATTCCATCTGTACCAGAACAAATCTGCAAATACCAAAGTGCTGGTGGTACAAGAAGAAAACCCAGTGACTCGTGCCATTGGGATGTATCATCTGGAAACCATGAACACTTTGTGCCAGTCAGTCTAACAGATGTCGAGGTGGTTTACAGGAAAAATGTAACACTCTGGTGGAGCCAGATAAAAAACTGCATTATGACTGAGGTCTATGGGCTTCATCCTCCATGAAAACCTGAGCACAATTTCATGGCAAACTGTCCACGAAAGCAGCTGCCACCTTTGGATCCAGGCTGCCAGCATTCCCCAAAATATCACTCAAAAATACTTTCAAAAAATGAAAATGTCAGAATTACTGTCAAGTACAATATGTTTTATATGACCTAGTGTTGAGTATCATTGAGGAGTCATAATTTCTCTCTCTTTTTTTTTTAAAGTGTAGTTTTGTAGTGAATTTAGTGGTTTATTTAAGTGGCACTTCACTGAAATTCATAATTATTTTTTTATATTTGGAGATTTTTAAAAGCCTGGCAGTGGGCGCTGCTTTTAAAAATGACTAACTCCCATTCAGCTGAATTATTTCCCTGAAAAACGACCTCGTGTTCATCAATCTGAAGTCGCCAGTGCAGCCAACACGTCTCTGCTTATACCATCAACCTAAAAAAGGTTATGTTTTGTGTACTAACTTTGGAACAAACGCTTTAGACGAGAGTGCAGAGTGAAGTTGTCAGTGATGTTTCCCTGTGAGTTTTCCTGCAGTCTAGACTTCAGAAAAATGAACAACATGCCCTAAGTTCAGAAGAAAGTGGAGGGAAATTGATCGCTGGGATGTAATGCTGTCATGATAATTTGCAGATTTATTTCTCTCCCGGGGCGACGGCAGGCCAACAGGCAGCAGACGGGGGGGAGGCTGTTTTAACAGTTACAGCGAGGGAAAAGTTGCAAAGTGTTTTTCTGTCTGTATCGTTCATCCTGGAGCTGGCTGCGTTTTACCATCAATGGAAATTTAATCAGGAATGACTCACAACTACTGAGGCTAAAAAAAGCCTCCGATTGAGGTGGACGCGTCGCTATTTGTTGTGAGTGCCGAAAAGGTCGGCCCATGTTGCGGGAGAAGAAACAATAATTTTGAATTTATAAGGCCGTTTTAAATCAACTGGGTTTGATTAAATCTCGGTTATGCAACTTCTGAAGTAGAGCCGCAACAACCGGTCAATTATTCTGCTGAGAATGAATCAGAAAACACTCTCTGTGAGGAGTTTCAGTTTTATATCTGCAGCTTGGAAGGTTCTAGGAAATCCTGAAGGGCAGTTTTTTACATGTTTTATTTATTAGATGATTAATAATTGTAAGATAAAGAGCAGAAACTCAAGGCGTTCGCTAATCAGTTTTGAGATTTTTTCATTCAAACTCGCGCAAAGAAAACACCCATAATACACATTTAAAGCATTAATCTTACTATATTTTTCTACCTGCATCTGTAGATTTCAACTTCAGTTCAGGTCTTTCAAGGCTGTTTTTCTTAAAGTGAGTTTTTTCTCACACGCTGAGCCAGAAACCTTCACTTCAGCAGCACTCGCAGACAACAAACTGCCCAGTTTTATTCCTATCTATATTCTGAAGACGGGTTGATTTATGTATTATTCATAGCTTGACCTATAGAACATTATATTCCTAAAAACACTGCAAAAATGCATTTTTTTTTTTCAAGATGCTGACAGGATTTATGATGAAAAGAGTTCGCCGAAATCCCCTTTGATTCTAATATGTAAACAAAATGAAAGAATCTTTATCTAGTTCTCAGATTTCTGTTCTAGAAATTAAAGCAGATTAGAGCATATTGAACTAAATAACACCTTATTTGCATATTAATACGTAACATTTCAGAAAACGTAGCTATCATCAGTAGCAGCTCTGGTCTAAAGCTTTCTGATTTCGTGCTGCAAGGCTGATGTAGAGAGGAGTGTTTGCACAGCAGTTCCTCTGACTCTTTCTATTCCAAAGGTTCAAATGCGACCGAGGGCTCAGAGTGCAATCCAATAATGTGGAGCGGACACTTTTGCATGACACCAGTGTAAAATTATGTGCGATTTAGTAATTTTTTTTTTTATATTTCAACAATTATTATCTTCTAATTCTTTGCCTTTCGGGGTCAAATTCAGTTTTCTTTTTTTTTGGGGGGGAAGGTGTGAAAATGCTGCTCTAAACTGCTTTAACTTTACATTTTGCACACTGCGAGCGTTAAAAGTTCAGCTAAGAACCTGATAAGTGCAAATGGTTTACAGTACGGGTGTTAAAGGACATTCGGCTACGCCTCGTTGCTTCTTTTGGAGAGATGAATGGGAGCTTTTCTCTTTCAGCTCCGTTCAAAGAAGAAGCCTCAACGAGCTCTCACCCACCCAACTATTCTTCAGGGTTTAGTCTCCTCTGCTCACCTCTAAAGATTTGTCCAGACACAGTTGGCATGCCTTCTTTCTTTTCCCCCCTTAAATCTCAGTGCTCATGTGCCAAACGGCTGACAGAGCTCCTCCGAGGGCCCCTAAACCGACTGCAAACAGCTCTCCGCTCCCTCCCCCTCGGACTGAAAACAAACCCGAGTGCAACCGTGGTTTTCTGCCCATCGTGGTGGAGCACAAAGAAATCCCCCTACCAGACCCTCCATCCCATAACAAGCCTGTTTTCCCAAGCTGTTACCACATGCAAAGGCATTCCCACAAGCAGAGCAGAGGGCCCCGATTAAGTGCAGGTCATTGACCACGCTGAGCTGCCCAAACAGCTTTAACTGGCTCTGCTTCAACCCACTTTTCTTTTTTTTTTTTTATCACTGCATCTCTGGCTCCGACCACATGCTTAACTCTCCAGTCTGCATCATGTTAATATCTAACCACAGCAAGAACAAGCGAGCACAAGTCCGAAAGCGTGGGCCTATCTACGGTTCTCAACACGCAGTCCAATAAAACAACAGCTCATTCATGTCCCGTACGCCTCTGAAAGCCTCCTCTCCAGTGCGTAAACACAGCGTTGGGAGCGATCCTTCAGGCCGGAGAGCTGGATTGTGTTCTCTTTTCATCGCCTCCTGCAGAAAATCTGGTTGACATCCGCTTCATCAGCTGGTCAAATCCCTGCATGCCAACTGGTTAGCAACCATGCTAATGTATTCTAATGCAAACATTTCCAGTGTGCAGGAATGCTAGCTGCTCTGCGAGGCTGAGCTAAATGCCAATGCCAGTGTGTAAACAAACCCACAACAGCAGATACAACATGCTGATCTCAAGCAGATTTGGGATGTTTACCAGCTGAGTTTAAACTCAACATACAGCTGTGGTTGACGGCAATGTTAAGCTGGTTTTTGATGGTAGTAAGAAAATATATTGGACAGATTGTGATTCTAATGATGATGAAGGGAATAACCTGAACCTTTGACCTCTACAGTGAGGAGATCTGGTGGCTCTGTTTTGCTGTGGGGGGGATTTTGTTGCAATGTTTGGGGTCAGATTGACCTCTTACATGGAAGGGTCAATGCAAATCAATACAAAGCTGTTCTGCATGATCTCCTTCATGCTCTAATGACACATATTGTCCTAAAGCTTGAAGAGCCTTCTGCTCAACCATCTCTGATCTGCTTGAAAAAAAAAATCAATCATAAACCACAGATATTTAAAATACAAGTTTTGAAATTTTAGATTGATATATCAAAAACATTTAAAGATGATTTGTTTACAAAAACTGCCTGTTGACCCACTTTGAAATTTTAGGTTATTCGAACCACAAAAACCCTGAAACTTTAACAGTAATTTCTCACCGTGCCATTTATTTAGAATCTGCAATATTGAATAAGTAGGTCAAAGTAGCTCCGATTAAAATAAAAAGTCACACCTTTGAGCTAACATTAACAAAAAAGTTGAATAAACAGAAATCAACTCTTGATTTTTTCTGAACCACATCTTGTTGCATGTCGCAATAATACAAAACAAACTACGTACAATAGTTCTTAATATGTATACTAATATTATGAAAAAGTTAAGTTTCTTAAATGGGCTGCAAGGTGGCTCGGTGGTTAGCACTGTTGCCTCGCAGCTAGAAGATCACCACTTCGCATCCCGGTGAGGACACCCGGGATCTTTCTGTGTGGAGTTTGCATGTTCTCCCCGTGCAGCGTGGGTTCTCTCTGGGTTCTCCAGCTTCCTCCCACACAGTCCAAAAACATGTTGAGGTTAATTGGTGATTCTAAATTGTCTGTAGGTGTGAATGTGAGTGTGCTTGGTTGTCTGTCTCTAAGTGTAGTCCTGTGATAGACTGGTGACCTGTCCAGGGTGTCCCCTGCCTTCACCCTGAGTCGGCTGGGATAGACTCCAGCCCCCTGTGACCTCAGTGAGGATTAAGCGGTGCATAAATAATGGATGGATGGTTCTTAAACAATTTCAGGCTGTTTTTTTTTCTAGTTTCTAAAATACTGTCATCCAAACATAGCTTCAGAAAAGCGGTAAAAGTGGGTTGTTTTTTTAAAAACATTGTCTCAAAAAGTATTTGATACATCAATAAAATATCTTTAGAAATATTGATATTTTATGCTGTATTTTTTTCAGGAAGATGGAATGAATTTGCTTTAAGGAAGATGAAAAAACTGCAAATCACATTTTATGGCCTTTCCAGTCACCAGATCTGAACCCAGCTGATCACCTATAGGAGATTATGGACTGTGTTGGGCCAGCGTTAAACTCTTTGCATCATGACGTAAATTTTGTTATACGTCCGCAAGAGTCTACGGGGACCCCTCTTTGGACGTCCACGTCCAGCCCCAAATGTGTGTCCATGAGACTTCTGTGGGCGCTACAAGGGGAGGAGGTTGCGAGCACCGAATTTCAAAGACGCCGATTTCCTTTACGCATTTATGGATGAGAGTCCTACGAGTGGACTCAGCAAGCGTTACAGCTTCTGCACCCGTAAGTAAGCTCGGGCTTGCTAGGGTCGATATAATGTACATTTCAACATCTCTCCAAGTCTGTAGCCCCAAATTTGTGTTCACACAGTAACTACACTACAAATACAACACGCCGAGCAGCAGTGTACATGCAAGGAATATGTAAACGCCAACCCACTGTGAATGTATGGAACACAGACCTCACAGCAGACACCAAGAGGACTTGAAGCAGCATAAAGCCTTGATTAAAATCCTTTATGGATGCACACACAGACGGCTGTGGATGCTACTGTCTATGGTTTTTAAAGCATGTAAACTACTGCCAAACATGTGCACTTGTCGCACTCTTGTAGCAAAACCACTTCTTCTCCTTGGATGTTTTACCAAAAGCTCCATTTTCAGAGACCGAAAATTCCATTAGTGTGGACGAAAGGGAAAGCAAATACTGAAATAATACTGGTGCAACAAGGCCTTTGGTTTATGACCAAATAACATCAAAACTGCACAACCCAACTGCACCAGCTGATGATGCCCTCAGCAGCACTCAGTAGCACTCTACTCTCAGATGTTCAGCATGGTATAAATTCTACCTGCTAAACATCAACACGCACACATTTAGCTAATCAGAAAATAATCTAGAATGAAAATGACAAACTTAAGGAAGGAGGAAAAAGCACAATACGGACTCTTCAAGTAAGAGCTCCATGTGAGAACATCTGGTCAACACCCGACAGAAAAGAGGCTCTGCTGGATCAGCAGTGAGAAAACAATAAACGCTTAAATGAATCCCATAAGGCACATTTCTCTCAGGGCGCAGCGACACTGTGGAGATTCAGCAGAAAACAAATATCAGCTGGTCAGATTGTGTCTGCATGAGTCCTCTTCAGTCAGAGGCCACATACCAGCTCCTCCTGGGACCCGGTTCACGTTTCTCTCAGCATAACAACTGTCACGAGATCCAGCCAGCAAAGATTCTACACTTGCTTATAGATAGACGAGTTGTGGATATGATACGGCCAATTAAAAGTTTCTCAATTTGGTCCCACAGCTGTCCTCAGGAGGACGACGAAAATGACGACATTCCAGCCGGGGAGGGGAAAAATGATCTTAGTAAACCTTTCTGCAGCAACGCCTGATCTGAGAACAGATTCACAAAAAATCTGAAATAAACTGAGTGTCGTTTGGAAATGTAGAATTACTGCCAATGTTTTGTTGGACTGCACAGAGCTGAACATGAAAGCAGAGCAGCTTCTTTGTATTGGGCTGAAAATAAGCAGCTTTCGGTTAAACATTCTCTTTGTTTCTCATAATGAATGAAACATCATTCATTTGCTCATTAATAAACAAGATGTGACCACACAGCGAGGAGCCTTTAATTAATGTGCAGCAGATTCATTACGAACAGAGATCACAACTCGCGTGAAATATTAAAGAAAACGACGTTAAACTTTCATCTTGTTGGCCGACACTTGATTAAAAATGGTTAAAAAGCTTGTCAAAACATCAACTAAGGACATAAATGCACGCTGACAAAATGATGGCCCTGGATTTTAAGTTACATCAGACTTAAACGTGGAAGTCAAAGCTCTTCTCTTTGCTGGGTTTTCTCTCTGAAGTTAAAAATACGCAGGAGGAAACCAGAATGTGTGAGCTGTGTGCAGAACAGGCTTCTACTTTCTACATACTACAGTTTGATAATTCAAATATCCAGGTGGGTATATGACCAAAAATTGAAATGGTTGTTTGATTCTGACATGTTTAAGTTGGCTGAATTTGTCCTAAAAACGCTGGGAAATTTTCAAATTTCTCATTAGTTTGGTTTCTGATATAACCAGGGCACCAGACTAACTTTTTTACTGGTAGCACCACCCCACATTGCAAACAGTGGTAGCTGCTGCTTGGTGGCCGCAGGGGTCGTGGTGTCAGATTTGTCCGAGATGTGCAATATGGAGGGCACCTACATGCGCTGCTCTGCTCAACAGCAAATGCAGGTGCGGTCCACATTTCATGAGAAGACCACATTTTTAAATGTAAAAAAATCCACTGATGTTATAAAAGTGCTGCTTTCGACCACTGTGGTTAACACAGTAGCTGCCTGCCCCGGTTACAGCGACACCAAAACAGCTTCATCATCATCGAATGCGACCAGCTGAAATTTCAACTCTTTTATCGAAGCTAAAAACTATTAAAACAAAAAGAATCATGAGATGTTCATCCGTCCTCGACCTGCTCATCTGTGACGTGCTGTTCTATTGAAAAAAATGACCCAACCTGAAGCTTTAAAATGTGTTATTTTATCAGCTTTATTCTACATGTCTTGTAAAAAAGTGTGTGTTAAAAATAGACCTTCTGCAGTAAACAGATTCTGTGAAATGAATACAATTCTGCACTCCGTCACGTAGCCAGGAAGCCATAAGTGACTCAGTTGTGACCAAGAGTCACACGACAAAAATTCAAGGACTGTTCAGCTGAACTGCAGGCTGTGTTTACACAAAGACACGTATGTAAACTATTCACATGTAAATAGTAAAATAACTACATGCTGTAGATATTCATGGCATTAAAACTATATCGTGCTGCACAAAACACATTTGAGTTCTCTCTCCTTCTGGCCATGGTTGTGCTGTTTCCATAGAGGTGCAGGATTTTACATTATACTGTGTTCTGCACTTGAAAAAGAGTCAATGTGAGCTTGGATTGTATTAATCTTTCTGAATAATATAATAAAGAGAATGTTTTCAAAAGGAAGTCTTCTACAGGCCCTGTGAGTCCTTGAGAAACAAAGAGATCAGCTCCCACAGACTGTAAAAAATAATGAAATATGTCAAAATCATTGTCCTTTCAAAATCTTTCTGTCCTTTAAAACATACTTTGTCCTTTTCTTTCAATACTACAGAAGCGGTAGCAGTTTTCTTTGCTGCAAACTGAGCCGACGCATGTGATAAAGCGGAGTAACAAAGTACAGAAGCAACCATAAAGCACTTATAAAGCATTATTAGTGGTCGACCTATATCTGTTTTCTTTAGGCTGATATTCAGGATACAATGCTGATGTTTATATACTTACAACAGTGAGATGTTGGAGTAACTGCTGCTTCCTCCATCTTTGTTGATGTATCGATTCTTTGTCACTAATAAATTAATCAACAACTATTTTAATGATCAAGTAACTGGTCTGAGTATTTTTTTTTTAAGAAACAAAGTCTAAATTTACTGATTGCTAAACCTAAATGTGAATATCTTCTGGTTTCTTTCCTCCTCTATGACAGAAAATGAACATCTTTGACAAAAAAGATGTTTGATGTCGACCCTTTGGGCCTTGGGAAATGCAGATTGTTCGACAATTTCTGACATTTTCTTGGGCGGCTGTGGCTCAGGTGGTAGAGCGGGTTGTCCTCCAATCGCAAGGCTGGCGCCCCTTCACAGTCTAAGTGTCCTTGGGCAAGACACTGAACTTGAAGTTGCTCCCAATGGCAGGCAGCAGCTTGCATGGCAGCTCTGTCACCATTAGTGTATGAATGTGTGTGTGAATAAGTGAATGAGAAAGATATCGTGTAGCGCTTTGGATAAAAGTGCTATATAAGCGCAGACCATTTACAAAACAGTTACTTGATTAATCAGGTGCTGCTGATTACGGATTTATCTGAACTTAAATGCACCACAGTTAGCTTTGGTAGCTAGTCAGGCCTCAACAGCTTGCGCACACCGATCCAAGTAACCCCTGTTAACCATCCGCTCTAGAATCTCTCAAAATGGCATCAAATCCATCATGAGTACACAAATTTAAGGACTACTTCTCAAAGCTATTTCTAAAAACCTCCAATAAACCAAAAAAGAGATGCCAAAAAGCCATTCAGAATGAGGACTGCACCGTACGCAGCATTATTAACTGTTCGTTTGGGATCAGTTTGATCCCACAGATGTTAAATCCTTCTCACTCCTCTTATCAACGCATTAAAGCCCAATAACAGACAATAACAGATTGCGACTTATTTGGGATTTGCGTGGTGCCACATGCAAAGTGTTGTTAACACCAATCACAGACAAAAAGCAGATGAAAATCCTTTGCGTTTAATCGCTCTGAGATCCCGACCAGATGCATCCTTTTTCTGTGACATCACATCAGTTCAAAATCACGTTTTAAGCAACTGAAAACCTGCCTATGGGTTTGAAAGGCACGTTTTCTTCACCATTTATCAGAATTAGAAACTGTAAAAACAGTAAAAACAAAACATATCTTTATATTTTCAACTTTTCGAAAGTCTGTGAACACATCACATGTAAAGTTCGATCAGGACAAACAGTGAAATCTAAGCTCTAAATCATGACGTTTCAGTGACATCACTGTGTCCTACGTGTCTTTTCAAAAACGAGTTCTCAGGTGAACTGCCGGCAGTGTTTCCACAGAGCAGAGAGAAGAAGAAAATAAAATATACTGAATCAATAAAGTAAAAGCAGCATGGCTCAAAAAGAGGAGCAAGCTGCTGGAAGATACCGTTGTCCTCGAAACTCAGGTGTTAATGGCGCCTTAAGGATATAAGTATCTGGAACCCCCAACTAGTCAGTCAGAACTGATGAAGCCTCTTGGGTGAGAGGTGAAACGTCTTCAAGGAACTCAAACAAGTCCAGTTGCTACGATTAAACTACAAGAATAACCATGACCTGGATGACTGAGAATCTTCACAGACATGTCGTCCTCTAATGTATTCATACCCTCCCATTAAAGAAGGAAAAAAACAGCTGTCACTGAAGTAATTTGAAATTGACAAAAGTAATAATAAATAAAAATGTAATAAAAATCATGACATTGCTTTTGAATTGTGGTTCAATAGAAATATTTAAAAAAAAACAACAACAAAAAAAAAACATGATGGGACCCGTAAACTAATATTTTGTTGACCAACCCTTTGAGCCAATCACTGCAATCAAGTGTTTTCTGTAACTCTCAATCAGACTTCTGCACCTGTTGACAGCTATTCTGATTTCACTGCTCATCAGCAAAGTGCTCTAATTTGTCCTGGACAGTTTTGTTTGTTTTTTAAAAATTATTCTTTTCAACCACCATTCAAAAGCAATGTCTTATTTCACTCACTTATAATTTAGCAATTTTTTATTTATTATTACTTTTTCCAGTTTCTAGTTATTTGAGTGACTATTGTGAATTTTGCCTTTTCTTTAATGGAAGGATATGAATACATTTGAGGACGACTGTACATCCAGCATGGGGAAACATCTTTCTAGAGCTTACATGCAGAGTTGAAATTGAAGTTACTTAAAAAATTCCCCCCAAAAAAGAGCATTTACAGTAAAAAGGTTCTGTGAAATAAATAAAAAAATGGTGGTCCTCTGCATAACCATCAAGCCGTTACTGACAAACCTACGAACAGCTACGTAACAAGAATTCTGAGACTTTTTGACTGAACTGCAGGCTGTGTTTACTAAACAAGTAAAAAATGTAAAGAGTTGAATATGTCTAGAATATGGAGACTTTTTTTTCCCAGAATTTGTAACACCTGTGGGCATTTGGAAAACTAGTGTACATGCTGATTCCATTTAAATAATAAGAAAAATAAATAAAAAACATTGAAAGAAACTTGTTTTTTTCTCCTTTTTTCTGTGATTTATGCTATGACAACTGTCACACTGCACAAAAGACATTTCTGAGTTCCCTCTACTTCTAGTCATGGTTGCTTGGTTTCCACAGAGGTATTGCAAAATCAAATCAACCCACAGTGGGTAGAAAAGTAACAGGAGCAAAGCAACTGCTTGGAAGTTAGAGGGTTAGGTACATTCAACCTATAAACAAAATCTCCTGCAGCAGCTTGAGTCTCAACCAACAAAAACAAATCGTGGATGTAGTTTGTGTTGGTTCGTTCCCACGGGTAACAAACTGCTGCATCCCAGAGTTAACAACCGCAGACAACCTCGGACTCTCTCTGAAATCAAATCCACAAAGCCTCCCGGGGACGTGTGCTGCAGCGAATATGTATTTATCCTTGTGTGTGCACTTGTCGTATTCAAACACGGATTATCTAAAAACTAACAAATCTCTGCCTCACAGGTCACATTCATCACTTTGTCTGCAGGGACGGGAAAAAAGAAAAATCTTTGAACAGGGAAGTCGGAGCAGTCCTGCGACACCACATGACACGAAACCTTTGAACTCAATTCACTCAATGACAAAACTCTGCGCTGTTCTTCATTTGATGTGAGGATTAAACAGCTGCACGGTGGGTTCAAGGCCTGCAGGCTGATTTATGACGACACATGGCGGTAAAGGGTCGGGGGGTGGGTGACCTCGCCCGGCTTCATTAGTTAACATTAGCTCAAATATGGCGTTGCGTGTTACATTTTCAGACAGGGGGGATACAGTTTCATAACTCAAACATCAGTAATGCTCATACAAGAGTTTCAACACACTCTGCAGAACACACACGGTGCTGCTGCACCCAAAGGCTCTGCTCTCAGTGGTGAAATACATTGAAGCTGCTTTGAAAAGACAAGATTTCTGAGGGAATTTCATGGTTCCAGCTTTCAAATGTGAGAAAATGCTGTATTAGCTCCTCCAGGGTCACATTATTTTGACTTTTCATAACATTGCAACAGACATTTTTAATCGATAACGACAAATGGGCTGCAACCAATGATTATTTTTGATTAAACTGTGGAGCTGTTCGCTCTTTAAAATGTCAGAAAATTGTAAATATTCAATTTACTGTCATAGAGGAGGAAAGAAACCAGAGAATAATTACATTTTAGCAGCTGGGAATCAGAGGGTTTAGTCTTGTTCTGTAACAAAAAAAGGCTTAAATGAATGATTTAATCGTTGACAACTAATTGATTGATTGTTGCAGATCTACTTTAAATTAGCGTAAATAATCTTTTTCTTCAGTTTCACAACTCAAACGTCAGCAATGCTCACACAAGAGTTTCAACACAGTCTGCTGAACACTCAAAAGCTCTGTTCTGAGTCGTGAAATACACTAAAGTTGCTGTGAAAAGACAGCAAGTTTTGGATTTTTGAGGGAATTTCATGTTGGAAATACTACACAGTGTGTTTTAAATTGAAATTATGGCCACAGCTATAGTTTGTACTGTAGGCTAAATGCAGCTGATGTGTCAAAAACCGCTGCCACCGTCACAGCTGCACGTTCTCTATAGAATAAATAGGTCGAACGTGACGCGCAGCATCGACTGTGGTCCAGATTTCCAGACATCCGGAGCGTTTTCAGAGATTCTGACAGGTGCTGTATCTCTTCTCGGCAGGTGTCTATTTTGGGTTGGAGGTGTGACCCTGGCTTCAGAGGGCCGGTGTGGTGGGAGTGGGCCGGGATGGGACCGCTGAGGAGTCTGAATCACAGCGAGCGAGCGGCTCGGGCTCTTCACGAACACACGATCGCTTCAGCTGCACCCACACGCTCAAATACTTCAGCTCTCAAACTCAGTCATCTTCCATGAAAGCCAGAAGATGTCACACGGTTTTCTAGAATAACTCTGTTGCTTCACTTTTGAATGAAGTCACAAGCAAATGAAAGATCATGATTTTATTAGTCATGTTGTATATTTTTAGAATCTTAAATGCGTGTTTTCTACCATTCTTACCATCTAGGGCTGCGAAACTTTATCAAAACTCTTTTGATAACTGCTGAATACACAATTTCAAGTCATTTTAAGAGGAAACGGTTATAGTTCCAGCTTTAAAATGGGAAAAAATGCCGTTCTGCTGATGCTGCATCACATTCTTTTGACATTTCCTCACATTATATTGACCTTTTGACCTTTTAAAATCAATAATGACCATAGGGCTGCAACTGAAGATTATGTATGTTGTCTATTAATGCGTCATGCTGTTTTCTCTTGTCTGAAAATGGCACAAAAAAATAAATAAAAATCAGTGTGTCCCAAAGCACAAGATGACAAAAATCTTGTTTTGAACACAAACCAAAGATGTTCAGTTTACTGTCACCGAGGAGTAAAGAAACCACAAATATTACCATTTAAAAAGCCACAGTGTGAGGATTTGTTCTAGTTTTCTTAACCTAAATAGATGATCATAATAGTTAATGTTTATTCAATATATGACAACTAATCGGTTAATGGTTGCTTTAAATGACAGGAAATGGTCTTCAGATAAGTCGTCAGCAAAGGAAAGTCACTGCAGCACATTTATACCAACAGCCAAAGTTTAGTGCCAAGCTTAACATTTATGGTTGATATCAAACCAGTGTTGCTGAATGTTAAGGATTAAAACCCTCAGAACAGCATTTTAAAAACAATTGTTCCTCAGTATAACAAATATTCCAGCTAAAATCACACAGTATTAATATTTCTCATGGAGATTAATGTGAACTAGTTAAGTACGAAATTGGGAATTTTTTTAAAAAAAAGAAAAGAATGCAAACAGAGCTTAAATCTCTTTTACATGGATCATATTGATAACAGAAAAAGCCATAAAAAGCTCCATTTACAACTGACAGGTGAAAGGAGTACAAGCAGGTAAAGGAAAGCGACTGAAATCAGAGTAAGCTCACTGATAACTTCACGATAACAAGTTCTGAATGAGAACTTTTTTTTTTTCTTTTGTTGTCACTGCACATAAGTAGATGGAGGGAAAAGTAAACTTGTGGTTGTGTCCTTACCGAGTCTCTTGATGGGATCCGTCGTCTTCTCGGCCACCTTCCTGCCCTGCTCCCTGGCACTGGCGCTCGGCGACTTGGCGCTTCCCAACATAGTTCAAAACTTGCGAAAACTTCAGCGAAAGAAAAAGCTCGCAGGTTGCACATTTACCACTCTGAGGGTTGCAGGTGTTTTTGAGCTGCCCCAGAAAGACCCCGAGAGCTCAGAGAGAGAGAGAGAGAGAGAAGAAGAGAGAGAGAGGGAGGGAGAGAGAGAGAGAGAGCCGAGCGCAACAGTTATTCCTTTTCCACATGTATGAAGTCCCTCCCCGGCGCTGCGCTGCTCTCCATGGCTGTGCGTAATCTGACTCCAAACAAGAGCGCACACTCCAGGCGCCCTCCTTCTCCTCCTTCTCCAACAAACAAACCCACGAAGCAGGGATGGTGAAGTCCCCCTGCAGACACAATTATGTACAAAAAAAGTTTCTTTTAAAAGCCCACAGAGCACGGACAAACCAGTTATTTATCAGAGCCACATGATCATAAAAGCCACGCTGTGATATAAAACAGCATTGCGCAACGCTGAATTGGAGCCTCATAAATTCCTCTGCAGGCCAACGCTGCACCTAAGTTTTTGAAAAGCTGTATACTTACAAGTGTTTACTATTGGTGTCCATTTTTCTTCTTGATCAGGGGAAACATCTAAACAGCAGAAATCTTTTTTTTTTTTATCATCCAGGTGAGGTGCAGAGGCCCCTGAGTGTTTCAGAGAAATCAGAAAAAAACATCATTAAAATGGATCTTTCTGTAGAAATGCCTTCAAGAATACAACTCTGTGAATAAGGAGGCAGCGCCACCTGTTGGGGATTCGAAGCAACTGCACAGATTTCAACAACAATCAATCCTGTAATGCCAAAATTCATCTTATGTATAAGCTGTCTGTGTGGATTTAAAGGCCGGTGGTGCTTTGTGGAAGAGGAAGCCCACACTCCAGGCTTTGTTGTGAGTGACCACAGTAGCAGAGCACTGGATGGAAACTTAATTAAATCTCGGTAATGGAGTTATAACAGAGAAGGACAGAGCTCAGAGCAGCCCTGGAAGAGCAGAAAATGTGATCTGCCAGGCGCACAGGAAAAAAAAATAAAAAATCTGGTTTGGTAGGTTGGGCGGAGGGGGGGAGCTTTTGAGATGATGTTTCTTTAACTTGGTCATTTAATGCAGCTGATGACTGTAAACACCCATCTGGACCTGCTGCTGCCTCCACCAAGTCCTGCTGAAATTTACACTTCAAGGCCATGAGTGCATGTATGCTTGCAAAAAAAAAAAGAAAAAAAAAGCCTGAACATTTTTTTTTCTATCTTTCATCTCCTCTAAATTGCAGCAGCAACAACCATGTTAGACAGGGTGAGAGATTAAGTCATGCCTGCTAATCCTCACAAGCTGTGATCTATGCAGGAGCAGCTTTGGTTCTGTGGCTGCAGCGCCCAGCTCCTTGATTTTGGAGAATATGGGAACCCCTGGTATGATTTCTCAGCCCTCCGTGGTCATTAGGTTTCACATTAACTGGAACGTATCACCTCTTCCTCAAAGGATTCCCAGTTCGGCTCGCTTATTTGCCAGGGCTGAAACTCTGCCTTGCTTCTATTAGTAGAAACAGTAGGCCTGTGTTGTTTGGAGCCGTTGGATTCCCAGTCTTTGCAGGCAGTGTTGAGGGGGGAAGAGCAGTCAGCCACCATAAGAGGTCACACACTGAATAACCCATTTTCTTCCATTAATGGAAGCAAGCTGCTTTGTAAAAACTGAAGAAACTACATGTGTGTGAATGACAGTGAAGCAGTTAAACATGATCACAGTCAACTGACTCTTAAACAGTGAGGCTGTCTGTGTGGTGTGTGTATGTATAGAACAAAACAATACAAAACCAATATTAAGATATTTATACTCCACAATAAGGTTTAAAATTTTTCCCCCATTAATTTATTTCAACTGCTTACTCTACACGAGCTCTGTCGTGAAAAATGCATGACCAGATTGTTAGTTTAGCGAGTTAACACCCAACTAGAGCTTGCTAACCAGCAGTAAACTAAAGGGAAGCTTCAGTGCTGCCTTGCAAGATCAGGCGCCGTCTATTTCCTGAAACTAACACAGTTAGTCGAAGGTCTCATGTGACGGATTTATAAAAACAACGGCGGTTTTCAGTCTGTTTAGGTCTTTTCACGGGCGCTGACTTAAGCCGTTTCGACAAAGCGTTATAATGTTCAAAATGTTTAAGTTAGTCGCAATAGTGCAAACGGAAATTCACATTGGGAAATATCACTGTCCAGGAATTACACCGAGCCTCTAATGAACACGTTGGCCTAGTTAGCAGATGGCTATTCTGTAGCTAGTTGCATTGTTGTTGCGTTACTTTGTTCGCAACAGTTTTACCGATAAACTGATAAAAAGGAAACCTTTCATTTGATCGAACATTCATTGTTTATTAACTTTTTAAACTCACAATAACACCACACAGCAGTGTAAGCTAGTTAGCGTTAGCTAGCCTAGCTTTATGTACAGTATGGTATTCTCGTTGTACTTCGTCATTAGGAGCAACTTGCTGTTTTCGTGCTCAGGCTTTAAGTTTATTATATTTATAATGCGTATGGCTTTACATTTTATGGAAATGATGCAGTGTTTAATTTGGGATCGACACCACGCAGCGTCCATCGGCTAACTAACGTTTGGCTAACGTTAGCTAGCTAGCTTATCCTTAGCTGTGAACACGAAACAACAGTATAAAACTGTAAAACACAGCATCACGGAACATTGGGTTGCGTAGAAAAGCTCAAAACTGCTCTACACCACTCCGTCCACTGGTAACAGGATTATTGAGCGAGTGTGAGATCGCCTGACCCACCCTTCAACAACGAGGGGCTCGAGAGTGTGATCGCAGCGGCGGCTTCACAATAAATGTCGTTTGTTTACGCTGATTCCAGAGTTCCCCCGAGCCCCTGCCCCACAACGTATCACTCCGCACAGCACAGAATACCGACATTGAGCGATTTAATCACCCAACCGGCAACAAAACGGCGCAGCTTTCCGGTATTAGTCGTGTAAAATTATTGCACATTAAGAATGAGCTGTATTTACCTATTTTCTAATGTGAACATTGAAACCGGACTATATTCCGTAAGAGGTTTTCTTCATTTTGCTATAAATACAGGAGTGTTACATTGTGTTATTAATTCTATCTCTCGCTATATGACAAGCAAACAAGAGTAAACTGTATTATTATATGTATAAACTTTGCATGTTTGTTTCACTGACGGTAGTATGTCATTCAAACGTTTTTAAATTAGCTTGCATTTCGTAACTTGTACGCGGCTTCCCCTTCATTTGTACATAGTAGCGTCCACAAAATGCCCGGGACTGCTTTCTTGGTGTGGATTACGCACTTTTGACTGACTATTGGACTGGCCAATCAGAAAATATCTCAAGCTTAGCAACAGCAAAGTTCTCCTCTCGTCCAATCAGCAAAGAGAAGGGTGGGCTTTCTCGTGCTCAAGATCCAATGCTTTGATTGGTTGAAATGCTCGTCAGTTAGAATGGACTTGTGGCCTATGTAGTTTCGGGTGGGGGTTTCTGCGATTGTTTCACTGACAATAAAACAACACATCCCACAATCCATCAGGAGTTACAAGCAGTAGCATGCGCACGGCTAGAGGCGGAGCTGGTATATAAACAGGAGCTCCCTCTTCTTGAGTAGCACACTGGACACTGTTGTGACGGCGGAACGCAGTCTCCGGGTGAACGGCAGCCGTGACAGCATCGAAACAGTTAATGGTAGTTAGCGACAGTTGCTCTGACAAACCCTTGGAGGAGTAACAAGTGTTTACTGTTTGGAAGTTTACTTTACCGTAGCGAGAGTTGTTTTTTAATAGGCAAAACTTTCTTTAGAGATTTCGGTTCAATTTGGAATAAGTATATTTTGTTCGAATTAATTCTTTTAACGAACTTTTTGACGCTCCTCATCGAGGCCACGAAGACCGTTCAAAATGTGCTAAAAGCGGCAGCCATTACAGAAGCACGACCAGGATGACAGAGCCAGCGGAGCAGCAGAGCCATCACCTGAAAACTTCAGGCAGCCCATCAGGTGGGAGCAGCGGAGACGCTTTGGAGCATCTCCCAGCCAGCAACCGTGGAGGACCGGAGAACGGCGACAGGGGGCGACAGAGAGAACTGAAGCAGCAGCAGCGGCGGCAGCGGGCGGAGAACTGTGGGGATATCAACACAGACAAGTTATGGCAAATGAAAGGCGGACAGAGGGGGGTGTGCCCAGCCTTAGCAGGCGGAAACGAGCTCCAGAAGTGCCAGATCGCAACTCAGCCTCACCAGAAATTCGATGGAGAAGGTAATCGCACCTCGCAGGGGAAAAACGGAGAGGAGAGACGGCGGCAGGAGGCTTTAAACCAGGTACAAGACGAGCACATCGACTCCGACACGGGCTTGGATGCGCGTCTGGGCAAGAAGCGGCACAGGCGCAGGACCACCAAGAAGAGACGCAACTGGAAGCCGTACAACAAACTTTCCTGGGAGGAGAAGAAAGCCCTGGAGGAGAGGGAGACGGCCAGGGCTTCGCGGATGAGGGAGGAGATGTTCGCCAAAGGGCTCCCAGTTGCCCCCTACAACACCACCCAGTTCCTGATGGACGAGCACGACCGAGAGGAGCCGGACCTCAACACCGAGACCGGGGTCAGGCGGCCCCTGGGCGGCATGGAGGACACCGGCAGCGAGGAGGACTTCTTCGACAACGAGGAGGAGGACGACGACGACGGCAGCGGAGGAGGCAGCGACGGCATCGGGAGGCCCGGGAACGCAGGTGGGGAGTTTCTCCAGAGGGACTTTTCCGAGACCTACGAGATGTATCACGTCGAGAGCCTGCAGAATATGACCAAGCAGGAACTGGTGAAAGAGTACCTGGAGCTGGAGAAGTGCATGTCCCGGCTGGAGGAGGAGAACAACCGGCTGAGGCGCGCCGTGGAGCCCGGATCTGTGGAGAGGTCCGAGGTCCGGGTCCGAGATCTGGAGAGGGAGGTGGAGAGACTGAGAGCCGAAAACACGGAGCTGCTTCTGCAGAACCAGCCCAGCAAGGACAGGGGGCAGGTCCAGGCCACAAATTAAAGGACACAAGTCAAAAGCGTTTGAAAAAAGGTAAAAACATAAATATGGGACTACTGCATTTTTTAATAAATTGTCATCAGTTTTCTGTAATCAGTCTGTCATTTGGACAATGAAGTCCTTGCATCACGATGCAATATACTTGATTCTTTTCTATTTGGACTGTAAGGTGTCCTGTTCATTTTTTTTTTCAAGACGAAATGTAAATATTTCAAAATTTGAGATTCTTTTTATAAAGAGAAGGTATTTAACAGCACCAGAATATTTTGTTTGTTCCCTGGTCGGTTCCATTTTCAATTTAAAAAAAAGATTAAATCAAACATTGTGTGTTGCATTTCTGCCCCCATCAGAAACTGGATAAGAAATTACAGCTAAATCAGGCCAACTTGCAAATACTGTTTTTGCAGAAGTCAACTCTGGAGTGAACATTTTAACAATTGTGTGTTAACATTAGTTCAAATAAAGTTTTGAAATTCTTGATTAAACCTGTCATGTGTTGTGAAGTCTGCTCCAAAAAACACGGGGAGCTGTTAATAAAAAGCTGCAGTGAGGAACTACTGTCTTGCTTTTGTAATAGATTGCAAATAATCACTCAGATTTTCTTGCAAAATCCTGAAATGAACGTGAGTTTATTATGCAGGAATAAATGCAATATGGGTTTATTACCCTTTTCAGAATTAAATCTTGCTCATAGGAGAAGTGTCGATGGTGTGAGAAGCCAACAAATCTGCAGAAAATTGTTCTTAAAGCTTTATATTTTGGTGGCATCATCTTTTAACAGATCCCCAGCATTACAGCTGATTTCCACAGCATGCATAAATATTTAACTATACATATAAGTTAATAAGAAAGAGCCTCAGTAGCTTTAGATGAAGTTTCCCTCATGTGCAGAAGCAATCTGTGCCAGAGGGCCTGAAGAGACTTTATTCATCTGCAGCCTCTAGAGGGCATCATTCAGCTCCTATTTTAAGTTCCCTGCAAAACATGAGCTTCATCTTCAGTGCAAAGTGTGTGTCTTGCAGAAAATAAAATAAAATCCACATTAAGCCTTATTTTTTTAAACATATTTCTGTTTATTTACATCATATAACCTTGCTTTAAAGCACACAGCCATGGGGGGAGGGAAGGAAAGGATTTCAGGCGGACAACCTTTTTTTTTTTTTTTTAGTCCAGTCATTTTCATATTAGTTATACTCGAAAGCAATTCCAAATGTACACAATACAATATGTTACATATTAAGATAGTATGTACAAAAAGAAGATTTTAAAATACAACAACGAGACATTAGGTAAAATCACATTTCAGACATCAACTCTTGAGGTTTTCCTTTTGATGGGCTGTTTTTTTTTGTTCATCTTGAGGAAATTGGATGTTGTCTGGCATGACCTAATGCGGTTTCAGGGTCGGGCTTGTTAGGTGTACCATTATTCACACACACGGTGGATTACTAGGCAAAAGAGAGATGACCTCAGTTTGTTAAGAAAAAGCAGCTGAGAGAATACGACGCCTTTTCCCTCTTAGCAGCAACAGTAATAGCTGTTAATGCCTCTGTTGAAGGCAAAGAGAGTGCATAGACGTGTCCTTGGCTTAAAGTGTGCTTTTCTTCCTTTCTTCTTTTTTTTTTTTATTACAGCCTCTCAGTTGTATTTAAATGTACACATCTTTGGGTCAGTGCCTTACCATTAACCGCAGTCGAGGAGGGAGGAGACCCAGAAATAACAAAAGGAAACAGAAAGATAAGAACCGAGCATGGCACTGCAGAACAAAAACACATTCCAGAAATCAGGCACTTGTAGAAAAAATCTTGAGGTAAGACAAGACTAGAACTTATTTATTATTATCGTTACTCTTTCGTCGCCGGGTTATTTGGTCAGATGGAAACAAGCGAGTGTCTGTTGACCTCTGGGGTCACACCTCCTGTTTGTGTTATGATGTGACGGCGGATCGGTCAAGACGAGAGCGAAACAATGGATTTACGACATTCTGCTTTCATTTCCTCCTATGTACCGTTTCCCCCCCCTCAAGTCAGGGAGCATTTATTAGAACCTGACCTTATGGAAAACTCCCCCCACATCATGTAACCCCAAGGTAATAAATGTGCTGACAGATGAACCCTCCAGAGGGCATGTGCTGAAAACACAAAGATCCCAAACGGCAGAGGTGGAAATGTTCGTGTGCCGTGTTTTAGCGGTCTGTTAAACACCGTCGGGCACCGTTACGAGAGGGAACACACTTTGCATTGAGCTCAGTGAATACGAGGAGATCTGTGGAGGCGATGCTCAGTAATCCCAGACATGAAAAACAAAACAAATGAGGAGGTCAGCCGTCACGGTGCGCTGAGCTGCCTGCAAACCCTCCAATATAATGTAATAATTACCAGATTACATTTCACAACTTGCTACATGTAGATCGTTTTATGCACTTGTTGATGCAACTTTATTGAAAGTATCCTCACTAGATAATCATATCTCATGAGATAAAGGTTTTCTGCACAGTGCTGTGAATAAAAAGAGAAAGGCCATCTATGAGGAAATAAGGAACAGGTTCAGACACGTTTATCTCGTCTCCTTTGAACAGGTACGCCCAAGAGGTGAAATCACAATAAAAGTTTATTTTTTTTACTTTAATACAAAATATATATAATATATTTTTATATATATTGAATATAAAACAAAAAAAAGAATATATTAAGGGAAACATTTCAAGTAACATCTTGAAAGAAATGACTGTGCACTTGTACGCACTTTTTGTAAACCATTAAAAAAAAGGAACTAAAAAAAGTAAAAACAAATATGATAACATATTATTTATATTTACAAGGTTAACTTAACAAGGCTTTGTACAAATGTTACAAAAAATTGTTCAAGACAAACACCTGCACGCTCGGACATGATCACGAATATTGTTGCGCAAACACACAAACGTTATTAACAAGTACAGAGACAGACGACTGTGTTTTCATGTGTTTTTGTGGCCAAATGTCAAATATCTGAGTTTTACAGTGTCTGTGGTCAGAGGGAGGAGCATGATAGGAAGACTGATGTGAAAAATCAGTTGATTTCCCCTCTTGAAATGACTGAATTAGTGTGTGTCTGTCACTTGTGGCTCACTGAAGGAGGTTTCGGAACATTTTGAAATTGTTACCCCACTTTGACAAGAAGCACCATTCTCTCAAGAACCAGAGGGAGGCTGCGCTTCAGCATCCGCCTCCGGTTACTTGAAGGGATTAACCCTTGAATTTATGTCACCCGTGAGCCAGACGAGAAGGAAGAGACGACGGGAAGGATGCTCGGTTATTACTCAAGTGAGAATTCTTGGCTGTAACGTGGACTGTGATGAGGTCTGTTTGTGTCTCTGTATCACTTCTATAAAAGCACACGTATAGCAAAAGGAAAACAAAAGCTTTGGCAACACTGGAATGCCCCTTGCCATGCAAATGGAGCTCATCAGAAAGAAAAGGTTTATTGTTTTTGACCTGTCCACCTTTGTGAAGCGACTGACCTGCAGGGAGTCAGCAGCTTGGCTGGACCCCCCTCAGAGTCGGCCTCTTTCCTGGGAGTGGTGGTTGGGGTCAGCTGGCAGGGCTCACAGGTACTGGTGGAATCTAGAGGTGGGTGCTTGACGTGTAGCGGGTCCTTGTTCAAGCCCGTCTGCATCCCGAGGCAGCCCTTGTGTTTTTACCTGGTTTTGATTAATGGGAGACAAGGGGAACTCGTTGACAGCCAGCGGGGGTCTCTTGTCGGACGTCTCAGTTGGGGAGGCCACCACGGTGTGCCTTCGCCAAGCCCGTCTCTTCCTGCGAGTCTCGGGTGACAGCGGTTTTCGTAGTCCAACGCTGCGCAGGTCGTCGGCTGAGCCTAGCAGTCGAGCGCGAACGTGGTCGGCCAAAGACCTGCCGCCGGGACCGGTAGGGGTGAAGGAGGCGGCCTCGCTGGGCGGCAGGGCTGGTTTGGGTCGAGCCGGCCGCAGGCTCTCCTGGCTGCTACCTGAGGAAGGGTTGGTCCTGGAGCTCCTCGGTCTGGATGCACCTTCGGACCCGGAGCCCGTCCCCTCGGCCCCAGGGAGCTCCAACAGGTCCAGGGAGCGAGCCTTGGCCTTCTCCGACTTCAGCTTCTTCCTGGCCAGAGTGTCGCACTGGATCAGCTTGTGGGAGTTGAAGGAAGGCCGCGAGTGCAGTTTGTGGGTGGTGGAGGAGGAGGAGAAGGAGGAGGATGAAGGTGTGGTGGAGCGAGCACCTCCTTCATTCCTCTCTGCAGAGTCCGGGGTGAGCTGGGTGGGTGGGGCTAAAAGGTTTGTGGGTGAGAGAACAGGGGGTTTGTAGTGGGAGTAGAGGAAGCTGCGGGGGGCTGCTGGCGGTTGGGTGTTGACAGGTGGTACTGGGTGTTTATCGGGTCTCTCCTGGGTGAGGGAGCGCGAGGCGAAGCCGCTCTCATTGTCCGTCTCGCTCACCAGCTCACTGTGCTCATCATCAGCATCGTCCCCCCTCCCCTCCGACCCTAAGCTCCGCCCCAACGTGGAGAGCGTGGAGTAACCAGAAACGATGGAGCGAGCGTCCTCTGGAGCTCGCCACCGCGGCCCCTTGACCTCCGCCTGCACCTCCTCCTCATGTAGCCTTCCTCCCGCCTCCTCTTCCTCCTTGCAGTGTGGCCCACTGGGAATAACCACTACCTCCTCCTCCTCCTCCTCCACCTCCTCCTCATGTAGCCTTCCTCCCGCCTCCTCTTCCTCCTTGCAGTGTGGCCCACTGGGAATAACCACTACCTCCTCCTCCTCCTCCTCCTCTTCGACCTCTGCTTTCACTCCGCTCTCTACAACTTCCTCGTCTTCCTCCTCCTCTTCCTCTTCCTCCTCATCGTCGTCCTCCTCTCCCTCTGCTCGAGGGGCAGTGTCTCCTACCGGCGACTCTGCCTCCTCTTCCTCCTCCGCCCCCAGATGCCCAGCTTTGATTGGCTCATGCTCGGAGTCATCGTCGGTGCTGCTGCCCACACGGCGGGCGTTGTGGCGCTTCCTGCGTTTGCGGCCCGTAACAGCCGACATGATGGACAGAGTCAGGAAGTCCTTGGCTGTCAGGTCCTTCTTCGACCCCCACGACCCCTGAGAAAGGAGGAAACATTACTGAACCACTGCCATGTTTTTCTATGTTCCAATACACTGAACTACTTCCATATACAGTATGCAACAGAAGTGCAATATCAGGGAAATGCCAAATGAGTTCAGTCTTACTAAAGGTCACTAAAAAAAAAAAGGGAGTGCATTACTGAGATTCAATAGTTTTTTCTCAATACTTCATGTGTCCGCCTTTGTTTTTGATGACACACTCAATCCTCATTGGCATCGAGGACACCACATTTCTAGAAAGTTTTTTCTCTCTTTCTTTAGAGACTATTTCTTTCAGCTGCTCTTTGCTGTAGGGGTTGCGTTGCTCTGTGTTTATCTTTATAGCGCCCTTAAGGTGTTCTACTGGATTCAAGTCAAGCGACATACTTGGCCAAGTTATAGTTTTTCTCTTTTAGAAACTCTTGTCTGGTTTTGGCAGCGTGTTTTGGGTGGTTATCACGTTGGAACATTCCTCTTCCTCAAGCTTCTGCCGACTGGGAGTCATCTTGTCGGCCAGTATTTTGGTTAATTCACAGACATTCATGGTGTCATTTATAAACATTGTCTCCCCAACACCTTTTGCACTCATGCAGCCCCATATCATCAAACTCCCACCTCTGTGCTTCACTGTCAGGACTACGAATTCACTGTGGTAGTCCTGGTGACGCTCACTGGACCTTATCATTTATCTGACCAAAGAATGTCCTCCCTGCATTCATTAGGCCTCTTTTCATTTAGCAAAGCCTCATCTTGCAGTTTTTAGCCGATGAGTAAGTTGCTTGGACATCATTGAGAGAGGTTGGCATTATGAATTGTCTTTCACATTGTCTGAGCCGTCACCGAAACTCGGATTTCCCCTTTACCAAGCCTGAATCAATTGCCCATCTGTGTCTGTGGAGTTATTTCAGCAGGATGACCACTACAGCCCCAATCAGTGGTACAATGGCTCCCTTTATACCTCCTGATTAATACTGCAACTGTGTTTTCCCCATTTTTAAATTGATATTTCTGTATCCTTCAACATTTTTGCGAAATCTCAGATTTTTCAGCTCCTTCAGCAATTCTTTTCTATGTGGAACCATGGCGCAGACAGACACGGTCCATCTGTCCAAAACAGAGAAGGTTCTGGTGCTAACAGCTCATTTTATCACCATGTTCATGCACTTAGACTGGAAAGCGCGGGTGTATTTTGTTTGTTTCCACATTGAGTTTCTACCTTGGAGTCTATATTTTTAATATAAACTTTCACAAGTGTTTGGTTTCGATTGTACACAACAGCAAACACTCAAGTTAGAAACAAAGCAGCTACTGGAGGTGATACAAGTTTGACTCATTTGACATTTAAGAGATATTGAACAGGGGTGTACTTATTTCTGCTGTGTACGGCGTCCGCGTGCATGAGAGATACTTGAACAATAATGAAACCGTGTACCATGTTAGGAGATGTTACCTTTGATTTAGCTGAGTCACTGTTGGTTGAGTCTGGGGAAAAGAAAATAAAGACATCAGTGAGTCAGAACAGTTCAAGTTAGCAAAAGGCCAGAACAGTCATGGTGGAGGACACAGAGGCCGCTGGTGGGATCATCACTCTTTTTCTTTTTGTTTTTTTTAAAAAAGGAAAAATCAACAATAAATCACAGAAAACTGCTCCTGCACTGCTTACTATCGTCTGTGCACACAATAATTCTCGACGTTACCGTGAAGCTGGGGTTTTCCATCAGCTGTAAAGAGGGAAAACACCGGCTGTGGCATCACTAATTGAGACAGGCTGGCATCACAACATACTTTGAAGTTTCGGTTTGTAGTGAGCAGTGCAGCTGCAGTCCTGCGTCCTCTTTCTGACTCAATAAACAGAAATCCCTCTGATAAATTTCAAGGAACTGGTCTTCCTCTGTGCCTCGTGACCATGACGGACCCCACAACAAAGATGTACACACCGGAGTAATGTGGAGGAAAGACAATGATTCGGAGGAGGGGGCGGGGAAAGCGGGGTTTTGGTGTTGGAGGTAAAACTGCATTAGGAAATCACGGCACACACTGATGAGATCACCAAAAAACACTGATGACATCAGTCAGTGAAAGAAGCAGAAATAATCAAGAGTGTGAAAAGAAACACATTCCCTCACAAACACGCTGATGCGGGAGAAAAGCTTTCGTTGACATATCGCATACAATTATTTTCCAGGAAACCAGAGGGACGAGAGAGCTGGTGAGGTTTTCTAGGTGGAACTGTTTCTCCTGTGACAATGACATCAGTGGTAAATATCACTTTAGTTTGTGTCCAGCTTAGAGATGGCGACTGCCCCTGTTTATTTTTATTTTTATATCCTATGTACGCAATAGGACAGTGTTTTTACCTTCTTTTTTTTTTATTACTGCAAAATAAAGTCCTGCACCTCTACAATTGCTAGAAGTAAAGAAAACTAAAAAATATCCTGTGTACAGTATGACACCGTTATAATGCCATAAATGATAAAAGGAAAAAAAGAAAAGTTTTATTTCTTCTATTATTTATTAACATAAACCTGAAATTTGCATGCACAACATGCTTCCAAGTGCCCACAGGTGAGTGGTGAGTCTACATACCACAGATATTTTTCTATTCACATGTTTTTTTGCTTCCATACTTATTCTCCATTTTCCTATCTGATCTGTGTAAACACAGCCTGCAGGTCTACCAAAAAAGTCTCTGAATTTCTGATACATGACTGTTAGTTGTAACAGAGTCATTCATGTTACATCAAGAAGCACTGAATTAATTGTTTTTGCAGAATTTGTTTATTGTAAAGGGTTTATTTTTGGTAAATCCTGGAATGAGACAAAGTGAATTTGATCAAAATCACTATTTAGAAGTTTAGATTTGGTTATCTTTCTAATTGGAACTGCATGTCCTACATGATTTGCTCATGACTGTAGACATTTTTCAGTTTTTACAGTTTCTGGCTCTGAGCAATGGTTTGATTTGGCAATTTTTTTGAAGATAACAAACCTTTTAAACTGTTAAATTACTTTAAAATGCATTTTTACAGAGTTGTTTTTCTGTGATGTTGTGTTTTTTATTGTTTTTCAAGGCTTTTATTGCTTTTGTTATTTTATTTAATATTAATTTATATTGTTTTTTTTGGAGGGGAGGTGTTTCGTCTTTTTGGTTATCGCTTGCTTTGTTTGGCCTTACTGTTGTTATTATTGTGCCCTCTGTATATCCTGCTTGGTCTGTCAAAGCACTTAACTCTTGTTTCAAATGTTCTATATAAACTAAGTTCCTAATATGATATAAAATTCCGGTAAAAGCCCTCAGTTCTTACAAAATGCAGCTAAGCTCAGGCACCTCGCTCGTGGTGCTACTTCTGCACACATGGAGGGGAAGTGGCCCTTCAGACTAAAACAATGCAGCACAGTGTTACAGCTGATGGTCAGAATTTTGGTGAATTTTATTTGAAGAGGATCACGTATGGAAAAAAAAAGTACAGACATCAACAGCTGACATGTGAATAGACCGTCGAAGTGAATCAGTCGACGCTTCTCTAATGTTTTTCGTGTGAAAAGACATTTGAAGAGGACACTGGGAACTGGTTTTTGGCATTTTTCATTATTTTCTAACCTGCATGTATAATATATTATAACATCAATTAATAATCTAACCATTTGTTTGAATTTTTATATTATAATGATAATAAAAAATATAAAATATTGAACAAAGACTCTTAACCGAAATATTTGAATAAGTCAGATGAAGTTTTACAATAAATTATATCGTTGGATATTTAAATTAGTTAGATACATTTCTATAATAAAAAAAGATTGTGGAGTTTAAACCTGAATATTTAAATGCGTAGAGTACATTTTTATTATATATAATATTGTAGTGGTTTAACGTTTTCTATTTGAATCAGTCAAGTACATTCATATAATAGATAATACTGTAGGGTTTTAACTATAAAATTAGAACTAGTTGGTACCACTGCAGCATTAATCTTATATCTTTACTGGAAATCACTTGGACTCAGCGTCTGTTGTCTCATATGTGCTGCATAAATATCAGTGCCTTATTATTGTGTATTGTGGAGTCACATGAGCACAGGCCTTATTCAGGGAACACATGACTCCATATTCTTAGCTCTCATCACCGGTGGAAGGTGAGAGGCCACTTCTCTGAGTCCAAGTCGCCACCCAATTAAATCTGCTATTACCTCGGCGCTCACTTCAGCTGCATGGGGGAAAGTTTTGGCCACAGTGGAGCTGCCATCTAGAGGCTTCACACAATATCATTTTTTTCTTCTTAAAAGGAAATTACCATTGAAACCATTCAGGCCCGGAAGTGGCACGTCAGAAACGGCACCACCTAGAGTCCCTTTGGAGCTGGAAGTGGGGTTAGGAGCCCGATGATTGGGCTGAAAGGGCCTGTGAGGATGAGTGTTTTGAATGACAGGCCACCAGCGGGGGAAGTCTCAGTGACAGACCACAGTATCAGATACAGCAGCTCCAACAGCCATCCATCCCTTCATTAGTCAGACACGATTTTAAAGAGACCTCAGTCTGACACTGCGAGGGAGACGCTGACTTTCACGAGGGGTAATGGAGACCATGGAGACACAAACCATCACCGTCACTGACACACTCTCTCACTGACACACACACACACACCCAGTGTTTCACTTTCACAATATGACGCACTGACTTGGCAGCACACACACACACACACACACACACGTATTGCCAGGGGAGTTCCCATCCTACCGCAGTGGCTGCTCCACAGGCTCAGCTAAGAGAAGGAAATGCAGAAACGTACAGAGAGAGTGAAAGATGAGCAACGTGGAGAGGGGAAAAAAAAGAGGTCAGCAGAAAGGAGAGAAGTGTAGGCACGCTATCAAACACAGAAACACTCGGATGTAAGGCTTCAATTCTTATGCTGCGTTCCAGTTCTGCAGGAAAGTAGGGAATTCTGGCTTTAAACTGGGACAAACTTCCAAGGAGGACATGCCAAGAGACATTTAATGCTTGAGAGGATTACTTTAACATAAAAACCTCCATCTTTTACTTTCGTGGAGTCTCACAACTATATTTCTCTGAACAAATAAGTAAAAAAAATTAAATCTGTCGGTGTCTCTTGTTTTAAAAAATAAATAAATCTGTCTTTTGTTTTCCCCTCAGTTCACTAAACACACAGATTGTAATTATTACGAGCTAAGTAGGGAATTTCCTGCTTCAGGCTTTGAAGGAAAGCAGCATCTATTTTCAAATGCCAGTTCAATACTATTGGGCGGTGCTTTGACGGCAGAGAGTGGAGCTCACCTGAGGCCTCCCCGAGCAGAGCGGTCCTGCCGATGTTGGACAGCAGGTGGTCGATGTTGGGGGCCGGCTGCACGTCCTCCGTGTCCACCGGCGTCTGAGGGACGGACACAGAGAAAACAAGGTTAGAGGCTGTGAATTACAGAGATCTATTAACGGTAAAGTATCACTGAGCTGATGAGGTCACGGTTCAGTTAGTTTTTGGTGGGTATTTTTATGTTTTTCTTTCAAGTAGTGGACAATTAAAAGAACTCAACAGGGGCAGTGGTTGGGATCTTACAACCCACCAGTGAACCGAAATGACATGCTATCTTGTTTGAAAAATCACCAAAACTACACCATTCATCAGTCAGAAGTAACAAACTGAATGAATTGTCAGATTTTCAACTCTCCAACGTTTCTTGAAACACTCATCTGTAGAGAAACTTCCGAGTTTTAGAGAGAAACTATTCTGTAGGTTTTATTTAAAAATGTAATACACTCACACTGACTTAAACACACATTAGCTGTATTTGCTTACTGAGCAGCAAAAGTGAAGTTTTGGAGTTCAGTAAGAGCCACCATCAAAAAAACTAAAATCATGTAGAAACAAGTGTCAGTACTGTGAAATAAAACAGCGTTATTAGGCAAACTGCCGCACTGCTGAATCATGAAAGTGAGACTTGATTTTGGCAAACTCTTTAAGCAATTATATTTTTTATAAGCAACAGGTTTAAATATCTTTCACTTGTATTCACACAAGACTACAGAACAGGTGAAGAATTGTTGATAAGATGGAAATATAACAAAAAAGAAAGCAAAAAAGTTCTTGTACACTCTTGAACGTCAAAACCTGCCACCGTTTGCAGCGTTCACACAAAGCATAAAGGAGACAACTTTGGAAACAAGTTAAAAATGGATGGAAAAATGTTGAACAGGTTAAGCCTCTGTGTTTTAACTTAAAAAAAAAAAAAAAAATGCATTTCAGTTGCGTTTTTCCTGATTTATGACATTCTAACTGTGTCATACAGTACAGAAGACTATTTTGATTTTTTTCTATACCTGGCCATGGTTGTGCTGTTTCTATAGAGATGCAGGACTTTATATTGCAGTGAAAAAATTAGCCCACAGTGAGGAAAAATGTGACAGGAGTCAAGAAAAAAAAAAATCCAAATAACACCCAGATGGGGGTTTAGAGGAATGAATGAATGTATTTAATTTATCCCTCCACTGGCAGATTTGTTTGTTGAATAAAATCATATTTCATGACTTGTTATTGGAAAACAAAGATTACTTATTCATACCAGCTTATGAGAGTTTCAATTAAATGAATTCTACAACTTTGTTCACAACATTCTGCTGTTTGACTTGCAGCTTTCAGAGCTACTGTAAATTCTCAGCTGCTATTTGTAGCTTTTAAAAGTCTTTACTGTCCATTTGCTGACACAACAATATGGAAACACACCTTCTCATCCTTGTCCAGCTCTTCAGTGAAAAACCAGGTGCACTGCAAGAATAACACAGAAGAAGAAATATTTAGCATGCACTGGATTTTATCAGGTGCACATGTGGACTTTATATGGCGCTTCACATGTCTCACATGTTGGATGAGCGTCTCCACTATCTTGTAGCGGTCAGGCATGTGCGTGACCATGTCTTTCATGTTGTCCTCGGACGTCCGAACCAGCGTCGGCCCAAACACCAGAGCCAGGTTACGAGGCTCCATCTAAACACAGGAGAATACACATTACGTTAACACCAAGGAGTTTGCAGTGAACATTTTGTATTTTGTGGAATAAACAGCCTTCCATGCACCTTGTTTTTATCTGAGTTGTCGGCTACAGTTTTCAGGTGACCGACCAGGAACTTGAGCGTGTGGTAATAATGATCTGGGAGGTCTCGGATCTATGAAAGAGAGCGATAAAGTGCAGACAGAAATTACAACACTGTGCACAAGCAGGTAAATGATTTTTTCAAATTCAAAAATACAAACAGACACATACCAGCTTCTTCATGGTCTTTAGTCTGTCTGAGGCGCTTTCCATCCGATTGGCATCGATGAAGTCGTTGTACTTGTCTGTTCAGATATTAGAAATATGAAAAAACACGTCAGGTTAGATGGTTTAATTTGACTTACATGATGGTATTAGGTGCTACAGGCTTGTTGGGACATGTTCGGACTCACCGTTTGTGAAAAGTGGCTCTGGGAGTTTCCTGAAGAAAGATTTGAGTAAACTACTGACGACGTTGAGGTCCTGCCATTTCTGTTGACAAGACAAGACGTAGAGATGAGTCAGAGGTGATAATATTTCACGTTCTGCACAGAATATGACATTTTTGTTGAATGAAGTTGAACTAAACCTGACGATTTTCTGGATATACACCATGGATATCCAGTACAAAGTGCAATACTCGTGTATGCAGCAGGTATGATCAGTAACTGTTGTTAATCGTCGTGCAATCAGCATCGGAAGCAGCGTTGCATGTATTTTTGTGACCACTGTCAGGTGCTAATTTGCAATTTCACTATTATTTACTCGAAGAACATACATCAAATTCTGTGTCAATCATCAGGCGGTCTCCGACAAGAAGGTGTGTCAGGTCACAACTAGAGCATGCTCACTGTTTTCTTCAACATTTACTGGGTTGTGCAACCAAAGCTGCAACCCCAGCTGCTGTGAAATTAAGCCAATTCCCCAAAACTGCAGTTCCACAAATGTCCACTTGAGGCTGCATCCAAAAAGCGAGTCAATCTCAGCAGAAATGTCAAAACGCTACAATACGTTATAATCTGGTGTAAAAAATGTCTTTTGGTCTGAATACTATTGGTCCCATTCATGATGAATGTTCAGGGGGGTACATTTTTATAAAATTCATCTCATTAAATTGCAATAAATTTTAAAGTTATGCATAATTAATATCCTTTCTTCCCACTGCTGTCAGACTTTACAACCAGCACTGCTCCCAGTAGGCCGCACGGAGAAAAAAAACTGTCATATTCCACTCCAGTACAACATCAGCACACTTAAACCTGTGCTATGAATAATTTGTGCACTTAAAACGCACTGTGCAATATTTTTTTTTATATATATATAGAAGAATCTGTACAATGTCAATATTTTTTCTAAATATAATAATAATCCTGGGCAGTATTGTTATTTTCCCACGCAAAGGGTTCTGTGCAATACCTGAATTTCTGCATATAGGAGAATCTGTACAATAACTATAGTATCTATGCATTTTTCTTTTTATATTTTCTGCAGACGTCAATATATTTTTTGCACTTTATCCTTTTGTTGCTGTGATGCTGCACATTTCCCTACTGTGGGATTAATACAGGCTGATCTTATCTTATCCTGATAAGGGGCGTGGGACAGTCCTTGCAATCACAAGCTACAATCATGCTCTGTGTCATGGCCCATTTTTAGATTAGCTGCGAGTTAGTGCATTTGACATCGTACTTATTGGCTCATTCTAAATCTTTTTTCTGGTATGCTGTATTGTTTTAGTATTGGGTTTGGAACGCATCCTAACTGCTCTTCAACAATCCTATGGGCAACCTCCTGGAGGGTTTTTGTCTATCCTTATATTCAGTCTGTGATTAGTCTCTCAGGGTCAGACTGTCAACACAGGCTTTCACTGTAAAGCTCTGATGTGTATGAATAACCTAAATTATAGTGTGATGGCTTTAGAATCCCCCAACCGCCCTCTACACTTATTCACAGTGTGTTGATTGCACAGAATTTTTTGGTTGCAACAACACAATAGTTGCTCCTCACCCACCCTTCTTACAGGATGTGGCTTCCTACAACTTCTTCCTCTTCCCCAAAAAGAATTTAAGTTGAAGGGTGTAGACACAGTGGATGAGATCCAGCATCATATCAGATAGTTCTTGATGCATGTACTGAACAGGACTTTGAGCTGGTGCTCCGAATGTTGTGGGAGCAGTGTGACCAGGAGGCTAACTCCAATGGCCAAATTTAATTCTGGTTTTATATGCAACTGCACCTCATATTTTTTTTTGCGTCTGTCTTACGTGTCAATGTGTATTTGTATTTCCCCACCTCCTCTGCAGGGTTGATGTCCACGCCCTTGTTGAGCTGATCCTGAAGCAGCGACACCATGGCGTTGTTCCCGGGGACTCGGTAGATTCCGGTGTATTCCAGACCCATCTCCTCCACCAGGCCACAGCAGATCTCCACTATCATGGGGATGAACTGGAAAAACAAGATGGACACATAATGAAAAAATGGAATCACAAACATGAAGAAGAAAGACGTACTTGTCTGCATTCAGGTGGAGGTTACTGTGGCTCACCTTGTTATTTGCACCAGGTTGACATTCCTCTAACCGCACACCGAAAGCTTTGGGCCCGGCCTTCTTTGTCTTCTTCATGATGTTGATTCCCCACGGAGACTTTGGAGGGCTGCTCTCATCTGGGGGACACAGAATGGAAATAGAATTATGAATACAGCACCTACAAATGTGGGATTGAATAAGAAGTTATTTTTAAGTTATTTATTCATTTTGTTTGGTCTTTTTAATTCTGATTATTTTCTGACTTGTCTGTTTATATTGCTGTCTTGTAAAGCAATTTGTTAGATACTTAATATGAGTGTGTTTTGCTAAAATATACCAGAATATTTATTCATACCTTGGAATTATGTACTTTTCCCTTTAACACCGCACATATCTTTATGTGCCACTTACAGTAAACGCACCGTTTTAGTGATTTATCTTGGATCTAAGGATTGTTTTAATTTTTGTTTTGCATTTATATTTATATTATAGTTAAAAAAAAACTGAACAAACTTCACCTTTCTTAGTGACAGTGTTACCTGTTAGCGGAGTAAATAAACTAATTATTACCCCTTTAAAAAAACTGAATTGACCATAGTACTGGTAAAATTGAAGAAGTTTACGGATGACAATCTCACTTAATCGAAAACTGTAATTTAGCCGACAACATTGGAGATGTACACTAACAACAATTCATGCAAAGGTGCCTTTACAAAATAAGTACATTTGAACTGTGAGAGAAATTGTGGCTGAACACTGCTCCAATTATTTGTTATTTCGTTTAGTTTTTTGGTTTCTAAAAGATGACAATTACAGCTTTATGCACAATCAAGTTGTTTGCACCATGTGCTTTATAAATTGTTCGGTGAATAATATGCACATACCTATTACTTTTTTTTATCATTTAAAATTCCTTGGACTTGCCATTTTTTTTGACTTTTATCACTTGCTCCTTATTTGTTTTGGAAGATCCTTTGTCTGTCTTTAAAAATCCTCTCTTTATCAGTGTTTACTGTTATGTGACAAATCACCACATCAAGTTCCTCAGGTGTGAAATGCTGCTTTGCAACAAAACTGATTGTGATTCTTAAAAGAGAATGAAAAGCAGTTTTCATGCTCTACATTTAGCAAATACAGCCAGCGTGGTTCATTTTTCTGACCTTTGCCTTCTGGTTTCGGGGACCGTGGCGCTCCGGCTGCGTTCTCCGTCTTGTTGAGCAGGAATTGAGGCTTCATCCGCGGCATCCTGGGAGACGAGTCTGGCTTGCTGGACGTTGGGCTGCAGGGGGAGACAGAGAGATGAGTCCAGCTTATTACAATTAGCTATATTTGCTTTAACTTGACAGGTTTGCTGGAGGCGCTGGATCTTGTACCAGGTGATGCTGGCCAGAGACAGACGACTGTCCACTGCTACAGAAATATTTTGAGTTGCAAATCAACCCAACCTGCATATATTTGCACTGTGGGTGGATACAGTCCATTCACACAGGGTGAGAACATGCAAACTAAACTCAGAAAGGCCTCAGAAGAGTAGGATGTACCATCACGTGGCTCACCTTTGTTTTCTGTAATCATTGAGCTTCTTATTGATGAGGGCCTGTCTGGAAAAGCCAAGCTCCTGCAACAACAAGCACATCTGCATTATGACTCCATTTAAAGGTGCAGTTTGGAAAAAGTCTGACAGGTAAAGGCGTGTCCTCTGACCTCGCTGTCCGTCTTGCTGTTCTCCCTGATGACCTTTATCCAGTCCAGCATGTCCTCCCGGTCCTCCGCCTGCAGCAGGTACTCGCAGAAGTCCTGGGTGGTCAGTCGCAGGGCGTGCTTCCTCTTGGTCTCGCTGTACGCGATGTCCACCAGGCAGCCCCGGATGCTGATCGGCTGCTCGTCCTCGGCCGAGCCTCCGATCGTCGCCCCTCGGAGCACCGCTTCCCTCTTGTCCTTGTAGAGGAACAGCGAATGGGAGCGAAGAACGGAAAAGACTCGCTTCCAAGGACGCATGCCGCTGCCCACCTTCTGCAGAGGAAAGATGAGAAGTGGTGTGAGTGACTTCTGTAAAAGCGTTACAGCTTTCATCACCTTCTACTCGTGCCTTCAGCGCCCACCTTGCCCTTCTCTGTGAGGATTTGTTTGAAGTGCAGCCATCCTTCTCGCCGGACGTCGCTGTAGGTGATGTTTCCCAGCTCTGAGGTGGAGTGACGTTTGGAGCGAACCTCCTCTGCTGTACCGAGGTTGTCCAGAGACTGAAACACAGGCAGCAACATGGTCAGGACATTAGTTGATATGTCGATTTGTTGACTTCAACATCCAATCCTCTAATATCCAATTATTGTGATGCTCACAACGTTTCTGCTGTGGTTTTGTGTCAACTTGATGTTCATCTTGAAGCATTTTTAAAGTTTATTTTAACTCTCTAAACTCAAAAACCTACTTAAATCTAGGTTTGAAAGGTATTTAAAAAACAAATTACACCTTTATTCGAGCCAGAATCCATAAAAATAGAAATAATCGTCTGATTTTCAACTTTCCAATGACCCTTGAACTACTCATCTGTGAAGTCCTCTAACATCAAGTGAATTATTCAAATCTAAGCTTCAAACCGAGATATTTTTTTTTATCATAATCACTTTTTCGGGGGAAAATTTTAAAAAAGAGACATTCTACATGTCTCACCTAAAAATCTGCTATAAATTAAATATTTACACTAAGTAGATTCTGTTAAAACTGAAAAATTCTGTGCTCCTCTGTGCAACTGTGAAGCCATCAGTGACTCAGCTGTGACTAACACTCATGTCAGAAAAATTCAGCGAATTCCTGACTGAACTGGGCTGAACTTCAGGCTGTGTTGACACAGAGCAGATAGGAGACCAGTGTGGAAATTGATAGGAGACAAGTACGGAAACTGATTAAAAATGTAAATAGCAAAACATCTATGGTTGGCAGAGTCACCATTTTCCAGGGTTGATAACACCTGTGGACACATGGAAAAATGTTGTACATTCTGATTCAACTTTTACATTTTTTTCCCCTAAAATAAATATTTAACAAATTCAACCTTTGCTCTTTTTTTATGACTTATGGCTTTATAACTCACACAAACCGTCCAGAAACTGCTTGGAGCTCAGAGAGTTAGTGCTTGTCTGACTTGTATCATGGCCAAAGGGGTTTTCCAGTTTGTCTTTCCAGTGACACATTTAGTCATGATTTGTGAGTCTTGCTACATTACAGCGTCTTGCAGCAGACGTACCGTCGGTTCAGGCAGCAAATGTCTGACGTCTACGTGCCTGTGTGGCCACATTTGACCATAAAAACTTACAGAAGAAGTTCCACATTTTTCCTCGCAAAAATAAAAAGCTGATTGAAGAGGCGATAAAATGCTCACTTGCTCAATTTAATAAACTTGGTCTGATGAGAGCAGCAGCTCACAGATCAAGGACGAAGAATATGTTTAAGAGCAAATCATTGTACAGCCAGAGGGAAGTACATAATCCAAACAACAATAATTAAAAAATAATACAACATAAAAAGATATTTATAAGGCCAGCAGGGACAAAAGAGTTTTTTAGTCTCTTTGTCCTGCTTGTTGGCTGTTTGTATCTGCAAGCAGACAGCAGCAACTTAAACTCTTTGGATCAGAGAGGTCCTCCAAGGTTGTGTCTGCCATTTCGCTGCTCACTTGGACGATATTGTACAATCTGCTTCTATTTTTGATGCTAAGTGAGCAGCTGCCAAACCAGAAAATGAGGACTGATTCAATAAAGCAGGAATAAAACATTTTCCTGAGGGTTAAAACTTAAGATAGAAGCACAAGACAGGCTTTTCTGCATACATAATATTCATTTATATAAGATCAGTTAAGCCAAATGTAGCAATGTGAGTGACATTACTGACTCATTTCATTGACTTTACGACTCTTTTGCACTTCAGAAACACGTCAAAGGTTTTTTGATAAAAGTTAAACAAGAACTGAGACTCTTCATTTCAAAACTGAAAGTAAAAATGAAAGAAAATTTTTTAAAAAGAACCTCAGGCAACGTTTGCATGGATCACTTGTCTCAGGTGCTTTGGCAACTGTGATTTAAAACTTTTATCTAACTACAATAAATTAAAAGTTTTGGTCATGAAAGAGAGCAGAGGAATGACATGCAGTAATCAGTCGGCTATCAGGTGGCCATTAAAAGTCCTAATCCTCTGAACTTCAAGCTGTTTCTGGGTGTTTTTGGCTCCTGTTATTCACTGTGGGTTCATTTTTCACTGCAGTATAAAATCCTGCACCTCGATGGAAATAACACGGCCATGACTAGAAGGAGAGAGAACTGAGAAATGGCTTCTGTGCAGCATGATGTAGTTATAATGTCATAAATCATAGAAAAGCAGAAACAAAAGTTGCATCTCTTTGATTTCTTATTTTAGAAAAAAAAGGACATTTTTCTGAGTGTCCACAGATGTTCCTAATACTGTAAAAACAAATGCTGACTCTAAATATCATTTGACTATTTACATTTTTATTTAGTTTCTAGAATTGTTTATCTGCTCTGTTGTAAACACAATTTGTAGTTTAACCCAGTTCAGCTAAAAAAACATCTAAGAATATTCTCCTTGTGACTGTTTGTCACAGTTGATTTAATAACAACTTCTTGGTTGCATTGAGTAAAACAGATTTTTTTTTTCCTTTTCTACATAATCTGATTAGAGTAAACTATTTATTTTTTAATTTATTTATTTTAAAAGAGACATTTTGAGAGAGATTTTCATGAAATCTAACATTTTTAAGCTGAGATTTAGTTCATTTTCCTCATGGAGCGACATGCTACAGATGAGTAGTTCAAGATCTGTCGGAAAGGTGACAATTCCTTCTGTTTTTACAGTTTATCTCTTGTGTAATTCTGCAACATGGCTGGTTTGGTGGTTCAGATGGTAAATATCATGTTTTTGTGTCTTGATTTGTTACTAAAATAGAAGAAAACTATATTTAACTAAATGCAAATGCGTTAAATATTGTCTTTTTGGCTGCATGATGCCCGAATTTGCATGCAGTTTGACTTTTGTTTGAATTTTTTTGACACATCAACAACACACAATGTGCTGCTTTATATGTAATAAAAAAAATGAACTCACCCCATCTGTGAAGAAACTCTTCACTCTTTTTGGCAGCCTCCTGTGGTAAACAACAACACAGCAAAGAGTCAAAATGCCTGCGTGCACACACAACAAATCATTTTTATATCCAGTAATGTCCAGAACTCACAGGACTCGTCCTTCCTCTCTGAACGTGTTGAGTCCTTCGTCGCACGACTTGGAGCGCTCGGTGGTGATGGCTAGAAGATAGGAGGAACGGCGACTGGATTTAATACTGCCTGCTCGGTGAGAGGATGAATGAGCGGAGAGAGACGGAGAGAGAGATGAAGAAAAGAGGAAGACAGAGAGAAAGACAGAATGTTGATGTAATGCCAATCACCGGAGTGGATGGTGTTGGATTAGAAGACAATGAGGGAGGCAGCAGCAGCAGGTGGAGGAGGAGGAGGAGGTTTGGGTGGGGTTTAAGTGATGTGGTGGAGATGGACATGAGCTGGAGCCGTGGGTTAGATTAAAGTCTCTCTGGGCTGCTTTCCCACCACTAGCATGCAGGTATAATCTCTGGAAATACAGACTGACATGCAGCGTGCGCTCGTTTGAAGCATCATGCAGATCTGAGTTTTTAAATTTAACTGTAAAACACACCAAGCTTCTGGGCTTCATGCACAGCTACAAAAATAACCAACCCTCCTCTGAACAAACATCTGTAACTTCCTTTAAAACTCAGCATGCAAACATTTCATATAACACTGCTGAAAACTTCATCTTGCCAAGCAATTTATGTCTGTTATTGAGCCCTCAAAGTGAAGTTTTGGAGTTCAGTAAGAACTGTTTCCAATAAAAAGCAAGAATTACGTGAATAGAAATGTCAATATTATGAAAGAAAACTGTGTTATTAGTCTGACTCCTGCACTTGAATCATGAGAATATGCATGATACTTGCAGGCGGGAATTGTGGGATTTATTTTGTTTTCTCACAAAAAGACTTGTAGGACTATAACAGACTGAAAATGCTTGATAAGATGGAAATTAAAGCAGTGAAGGATGCATTCTTTAACCCTCTGAACCTCAGGAGCCTCAGTTTCAAAAGCATGTCATCTTAAAACAATAAACAAATGAGAAAAAAAGCACTGAATTATACTGTTTATCAGAACAAGAAACTGTTAAAACAGAAAGAATTGTTGGATTTTCAACTTTGACACAAGATTCAGTCAGGAAAATTAACCCATTCTAATCTTCAAAATCAAGATATTTAATCAAAATCACTTTATTCTACAAGTCTCAATTAAAAATTTGCCAAAAAAATAAAAAATGAACCATTTGCTTGAACCATATTTGATAAAAAACAAAAAATTCTGGACCTCTCAGTGCAACAGAAAATCAAATAGTGACTCAGCTGTAAGCAACAGTCACATAACAATTTAAAATGTACACATGTAAATATCTATAGCATGTAGAGTGACTGTTTTTTTTCCAGTGTTGGTAAAACATGTTGGAAAAATGTTGTACATGTTGATTCCAGGTTTTATAATTTTTTGTAAAATGAATCAAGAAATCATACTTTTTTTCTTTTTTTTATGGTGTTATAACTGTCACACTGCACAAACATATTTTGGAGTTCTCTCTACTTTTAGCCATGTTTGGGTTGTTTCCATAGAGGTGCAGGACTTCATACTGCAGTGAAAAATACCCACAATGAGTAAAAATGTACAGGAGCAAAAGACGCTTGAGGTTCAGAGGGTTAAAATGCAACACCGGGTACAACAAACCAAGCAGGTTTTTAAAAAACATCTCATGCATGCTTCATAAAACCATCTCTGAAATAACATAACAAAACCTCAGATATTATTTTCTCCTGCATGCAGTGGCGAGGACGAGGAGGGAGGGAGGGAGAAACGGGGGAGGAGGGGGAGGCACTCACTGCAGTCGTGTGAGAAGAGCCTAGTGAGGGGGAAGGTGAAGGTGGGGGAGGCGGGGCTGGTGACCACGGCGGGCGCCGAACTCATGCCGCTGGACACCACCGAGGACGCCGGCACGTGGCGGGCGCGTAAGTCAGCGCCGGGGCTGGTCGGCTCGTCTGTGGGAGGCAGGGGGGGAGGAAGGCGAAGAGGAGGGGGAGGAGAGGAAAGGGTGACAGGGTTAGGTGTTAGAGAAAAAGGTCAGGAGGGAAGGAGAAAGGAAAAAATAAGGGGTTAGATAAGGAGAGGAGAGGAGTTTGTAAAGGAGAGGAGCGACGAGGAACCGCAGGGTTACCATCAGCATTCAGTTAATCTTTACATCTCATTCTTTCAGCTGCAACACAACAACCACACAGTGAAGTACACAAACGGTCATTTATACATCCACAGAAGAGGCTAATCGCACTAAAACCCTCTCAGGAGAGAATGAATGGAACTGCAACCTGACTAAAGTGAGAGAAAGTCTTTGTAAAGTAGGTGAATAGCTGCCAGATAATACAGTACCTGTGTCCTCTGCTGCCATAGGAAGAGTTATTCTGCAGCTAAGCTTGTGATGGAGATTTACCAGCTCCAGGTTTCAGTTCTTTATCTACAGTTCAGCGTGTGATCGGATACAAGCAATCAAGAATGCTGCAATCCGACAACTGCAGAACCGATCACTCGACTTAAATAAACATTCATTTTACGTTTTGATGGAGCTTCAGTGTTCAAATAGACAAAGCAGCAAATAGCAATTTTTGTGAAGCACACAGGCTGCAAGACTTGAACAGTTTCAGCTAAAGGGATATGAAACCGAAACGCACACAGACTTCCTGACAGGCAGAAACGATTACAGATATTTGCATAAAATGAGTACGAGCTGGATTTGACATTTTAAACAGTCAAGAGGGCCAGTTGGTGTCGATTCAGACAGAACGCAAGAAACATGTTGCTGCAGCGTCTCAGAGTTTGTTCATGAATGTGTTCCTTGGGGCCAAACACTATAAAATCTTTTGGCAGGTTTTAGAGATTTCATTTTTTTTTCTCACCGAGGAAATCTTCAGCTGAGAACTCATACTTGAGGTTTACTATCTTTAATCATGTGTTGCCATTCTCAAATGGTAAGGAAAGGTCTGTGTTTATCGTAAGAAATGTGGACACAATCATATATATACATCACAAAGCAATATTTGCATGTTTTACTCTGCTAAAGTCATGTTACTTAATTTTGCTGATTTTAAACATACTTTTTAAAGAAAGAACTCAAGATGTACATGCTTTCAATGGCTTTTAGCTGCTCTTAATGGTCTTAATATTTCATATTTATTTTTAGTAATTTACAACTCACAAATAATCTAAAAGTTACTATCTTTTTTTTTTGTATTTAAAAAAAAAAAATCTTACTAATTGATTTTATATATTTGTTATATTCAATTTTTTGACTAGATTTTTCTGGCACCATTTCTGGCAAATTTTTTTACCTTTTTTTCATAAATTCTTTTCTTCAAAATTGTGCATTTTTGTTTTTGTTTGTTTGTTTTTTCTCCATTTTCAAGCACCAATAATTAAAAACTTGCCCTCCACTGGACCCATTTGATCATTTAGATTTGCTGGAATCTCTTCTCTTTGTGTCTTCATCACATTTCATGGCTGCAAAGTTATATTTCTGGAGATATTGAACCCTAAAACTGACTTCTTAAGTATGATATTTTTATTTTGAGGGTGAAAATGCAAACGTACAAACTCTGAAAACATATGAAAGTATCGAACTACAGCTGAAATATTTTACAGAACTGAGTTTTGGATCAGAATCTGAGACGGTGGAGCAACATCACTATAAAACCGACTCTGGACTGCAATGCTGTAAAGCTCCACTGCTCCGACAGCAGAGGGCAGCACAGCCTCAGACAGCCTCAGTCCGCCTCCCACACAGATGAACCACCACATGGGCTTTTTACAAAACTCTTGCTCTGGTTTCTAATTTAATTTTCCATTCGCCCGGTTTCATCTCCTCTACCCCATCGTGATCTTCATCTCGTCCCTTCTTCTCGTCGGTTTCTTTCCGTCTCCCACCCTTCCATTCTTTCACCCCTGTGCACATTAGAGCCCCGACATCAGGCGGAAAACATTCCCGATCTGGGATGAGGAATCTGCCTGTTTACAGCTCGGCCCAGAAATAGCCGGGCTGTGGGTTTAACAAAGGCCGTCATTAACAGGCAGCCAGAGAGTGAGCTCAGAGCCACAAGACGGAGTCGGACCAGCAGAGGGGAGCAGCATCCTGCAGCTCAGCGAGGCCCGACTCTGCAGGACGCGGTATGGATATAACACATGTGGAGTTCAGCAATCACAGAGGAGAGCTGGGAGGAAAAAATTCCCTAAAACTCACGGGATTACTTAAGAAAAGCATTGTAGCCAAGTGTAGAGTGAAGATGTCTTGATTTAGGTACTGAAAAATGACATTTACAGTCATAGGAGTTGGAGTTTGGGTGCTGCTGGCAAAAACTTTCACTACATTGGTTTAAGAAATAAAAATAAAAATCAAGAAATGTCACTATTTCTGAATTAGTTTGCACCTTTTAGGTATTTAGTTGCCTTTTCTTGGTCAAATTAACGTCTTTTTTTATAGTATTTTTATGTATATTTTAGTGTGTCTGTTGCCAGGACGAGATCTTATCACATGAAAAAGAATTTATTGTTACAAAAACATGACAGCACTGTGAAATTCTCTCTCTCTCTTTTTTTTGTTTCTTTCTTGTTTTGCAAATCCCAGCTTGTTAGGAGGTTGGGGTCAGTGTGCAGGATCAGCCATGACAAGTGGCCCCTGGAGCATCTTTAGGCTTATTTGTTATTCAGGACCCAAAAATAAGTTCAGTGAAATGTTTTTAGTTGAATTTTGAGAATCTCATGTTTTCAGATGCAAGAATTTTGAAACAAAATGAAAACATCTAACCTGAAAAGTCATTTTAAGGGTTCAATACCTCCAGAAATAAAACTACCACAGCCATGAAATTTGTTGAGGACACAGACAGAATTGTTTGCTGGTGGATCTACATGATTGAAATGCTCCAGCAGTTGCCACAGTTTAGATAACGTGCAAAACCTTAAAACAAGGGTGATATTGGGGCCCTCAGAAGATCCTGTAGGGGTGAAGAGTGGCAGCATGGCGGTCACTGATCAGTAACACAGAGCCTCAACCACTAAAAATATGATAATCCTAAATTGGCCAAATTACTATTTCAATTACAGCAGCAACAATAAATTGAGTAGTTGTCACCTAATAAATTAAGCAGCAACAATTTGGATAATCAGATAATCTGTCAGTGTAATTCTTTGAAGAAAGAGTGTCTTGAAAGTAAATATTTTCTCATTTCTTTCCTCCTTTGTGAGAGTAAATTGAATATCTTTGGGTTGTGGCCCAAACAAGACATTTGATGACTTCATATTGGGCTTTAGGAAGCTCTCATCACTATTTCCACTATTTTATAGACCAAACAACTAGACAGTTAATCAAGAAAATAACAGACAAATGAATCAACTATAGTAATAATAATAGTTCTAATTTAAATCAGCTAACAAACTAAGCTTTAGTGTCAACGTTTTAAGTATTAATCAGTTGTTTGGTTTATGAAATGCAGATCACAACCTCGTAAAGACTTTGATGAAGCTGTTTGCCTTTTAAGCAGCTGGGATGAGTTCAAATTCACCACTTTTCCTTGACATAAACAATTAATTAATTATGATAATGGTTAATTTTCTGTTGTAGATCATCTGCTGATTAATTTTGCTGACTGTTATAGCTGTAAAAGCAAGACTATGAATCTCAGTAAGGAGCTGGTGACAACTTTTTGGTTTAATGCCCAGATTTGGAAAACGAGCGACAAAATTAAGGTTAAAAAAAAAAAGAAAAAGAAAGAAAGAGCCAGAAAATCCAAGAGAAAACAGTAGCTGGTGCCTGTAAGACAACACTGAGGGCACGAGGCATGCTCAGGATGTCTTGGTCCTGATTTGTTGTGTTCAGGGTCCGGCTTGTAAAGACAGTCATCGACAAAACCCCCCAACACACCCACACAGACACACAAACCCCTTCATGTAGCAGAGCAGCACAATAGCAGCATTGAATCCGAGTGTTCGGGCCCCTGCTGTTTCCCACAAGGACCACGACTAAAACCTCCTGGTAATTTACAGCTCGGATTGAAAGGCTCCGAGTGGGCGCAGAGTAAAATACTGCAGCTGTTGACACTTTGCATGAGCGGCGCAAACACAGAAATATTAAATACTTCATCAAAGTTCGACTGCTCTTAATGCAAGGAGTCATAAAATCATATCTGCCTCTGCACACAGCTCGCCTTTGTGCTCGCCATCTCGCAGACATCCGAGCTTTGCAGGCAACAAGGAAAAACAACAGAGTATGAAATTGCGAGTCCCCAAACAGATCGTATCAGCATCTGTGTCAGAGAGATAAAGAGATGGAGAAGGAAAGGAAAGAAAGAACGAAGAGAGGAGCTACTTCTTCTGTGTCTATGGGGAGAAACTAGCCTAGTTTCAGTTTATGGCCATTAAACATGTCCCGGCCTGCAGCTCTGACTGCGTGGTTTCGTTTAATTCAGGTGAAGGCAAGAATGCGCTCTGACAGACAGACTCGGGGAGATGCCTCCGATCGCCTCTTTAACCGACTTTCTGGGGCAGAGTTTGGATCGGTCATCCCAAGACGGGTTGAAACCTCCCCCGTCCGCTGATTTAAATCTACTCTGCATCGGGGTTGAAGAGTCTCCGGGTGATGGAGCCACGTCTCGGCTCAGAGACTAACTTCATTTGCCTACGGTTTGACTTCATGGCTGCCGTCCACGTCAAAGATACGAACCAATGTGAGGCCTGCGGGGCCCCTTTTTTCTCTCCGAGTGTTTTCAGAGCAAAAAAGCGAGCTGGGACATGATCCCAGTCGCCTCCCACTGACAGATATAGGCCATAACTGTACAGTGCCTCATGAAAACAAATGTTTGGACTCAACAAAAAGCAGCAAGCATCAGTCTTTTTGAGTTACGACAACTTCTAGAGAAATTATGCTCAACCAGCAAACTATATTGAGTTTGAGGAATTAGTCTCTCCTCTACAGTCACTGATGCATAATAATTGGTAGCATAAACATGTGTTTTTGGGTTATAAAGGACTTAGTTAGGTTATCAAGCCAATTTAATGAACTTACTAAACTCGAACTTTGTTTGAAATCAATTGCCACAGATAGCTGAGTTTAAGTTACACCCAATATTTGACCTTGTGCACTTATGTCAACTCATCAAAATCAATATTTGCAACTTCAGTGGTTTATATAAATCAATAGATATATACTTTTTTTTAATCTTACAACCATGTATTTAATTATGTAACATATCCATTGATTTTAAAAATCACTTAGTGCCAAGTCAAGAGCTTCCTTTAGTCAAAATCCTCTGATTTCAGATTCTTAAATGTGAATACTTTCTTATTTCTTCTTCCTCTATGACAGTAAACTGAATATGTTTGAGTTAAAAAAAAATCTTGGGCTTTGGGAAACAACTGACATCTCATTGACCAAACAACTAACTGATTATTCGAGAAGCTAATCAAAAGTGAAAACAGTCGCCCTCGTGATGAGAAATATCTCAGTTTCTGACATCAGATTACCATCTCTGAGCTTCTTTCAGTGACGTAATGGTAAACCATGGATTTGGGAAACACCGATTGACTTCACTTTCACATTCTCAAGTTTAGGCTAAAGGTCTTAGAAATTTTAAATACATAGTTGGTGAGATCAAAGGCAGTGGACAAAGCTGCAGACGAGTTTAAAAACTAACAAAAAGACACAAAAAACTGACTCTGCTCATGTGAAACTGCAAATTATAGCAGTTTCCAGTTCAAAGACAAACAAAAACTAGAAAAAGTAAGTTACCAAACTAATCTAATTGACTTATTATGATTTTGAATTTTGTTTTTAAACAATTAACAAGGATAATTTAGTGCAAATTCACAATATTGAGTTAACGTAATTATCAACATTATTAAGTCAACACAACTCATCAAAACTATGTCTAAATGACTAAAAGACGCAAGAAACAGACTCAACTGATGTGCAACTGCAAATTGTTACAGGTCAGTGTGCGACAGGACTTAAATCTGTAGCTCACACACAAACAAAAGCCAATATTCAAGGGCTCCACCTCATTTCCTCAGCACAGAGAGGTGACCTTAGAGTCCGTGGACAGGCAGCAGGATTACTGAATTCCCATCAGATATGATTCAATCTTACTACTAATACTGTCTGTAAGACTGTGGGAAACTCCATTATTACCCAACACAAACATTCACAGACGAACACAGACGGAGAAGCCTGAACAGACAGACAAGAAGGAAATTAAGGAAACACACACATTCCCCAAACTCTGAATTACAGCTCTGCATTTCCTGTCAGCGAAGCTTTCACTAACATTCAATAAACACTCAATTTAGAACAGAGGTGATGAAATCTGAAGGTCACTTTGAAGTTGAGGGAAACTAGGAAGCTACGCACCTATGAAGGGGATGGAGGCCAGAGAGTCGTCCTCTATGGGTAGGGGGGCGAGGTTGCCGTTTGGTTTGCGTGGGGCTACGTCTCCCGTGGAACCGGGGGCGGGGGCCGAGTCTTTGGGATCAGGAGAAAACAAAGAGGGTTCCAGCCCGTCCATAGGCAGGGCGTAGTGGGGGTGACGCATGCCGTGGGCGTTCCTCCGCCCGGTGGGGGGTTTCTGCCTCATCACCACCTCTTGGGTCTGCGCCGCCAACTCTGCCTCCGAAGCCCCTCGTTCTCTCTCGTGGTTGGTGGGCCTGTACGCTCTGTCCTGGGACTCGGGGTTTGCGGAGGCGAGGGGGGACGCAGTGGAGGTGGTGATGGGTGCCGGCGTGCCGTCCGCAGGTGCTGGGTTCCAGTTCAAGTGGGGGCCAGAGTACGAAGGGTCCCTGAAAGAGTGAGCCTGTTGCATGATGCGGCCCGTTTTGCGGTAGAAAGAGGGGCTGTAGCTGCGGTAGCCCACCGGCTGGTCATCCATGCTCTGCCCCGGAGGTAGCCGCCTGCTCTGAGGGGCCGCCTGCTGGGTCTGGGTCTGGGTCTGGGGGTGATGTTTTGAATGCGATGGCCGGGACACCGGAGGAGCTTGTGCTGCACCAAAATGGCTCCCCTGCCTCGGGTAGGCGTCAGTCCTGGGGGGCGGCTGGGGAGCCTGCTGGAGCCACGAAGGCCTCTCAAACCGAGGCGAGACCAGTCCTGATGCTGCTCGGTCCAACATCTCCAACGAGCGGCCGTGGCGATCGTACTGGGCGAGCAAATTCTCAGAGCGTGTTCGAGTGTAGTTAGAAGACTGGTGGCCCCGACCTGGACCCCCCTCCCAGTCTCCGTACGACCAGTAGGGTTCACCATGCGGCCCTGGTCCGGACTGCTGCAGTAGAAGCAGAGTGTCCTGGGAGGCGCTGTGTGGCCAGCCACCTGACCGCTGCTGCTGCCTCCTTGATTCACTGAGCCGGTCTTGAGAGTAGCTGCGGTGGCGGGTCTGCATGCTGCGTCCTGAGCGCTCCGGCAGCTGGCTGTAGTACCAGTCTGACAGGGCCTGCTGGCAGCGCTCGGAGCGGCCGGGGCCACTCTGGGGCAGGGGGGGACTGGTCCAGGCCGAGCTGGACTTACGTGGCTGAGCTTGCGAGGAGCTGGCACCGTGGTGGTTGGGGTAGTGGACTTGCAGCGGGCTGGACAGGGGGCCTCCTGAAGAGGAAGAAGACGAGTAGGAGCGCCCCCTGGTCTGACCCTGCGGCTGCTGGCTGGTCATACCGTACTGGATCTCCTCTGTGCGGTGAGCTGGGCTGCTGTGACCCACGCCGCCGGGTTCGCCCGCCCGCCCCTCCTGCCAGCTGGCGGGGCTGCCCACAGCAGAGCGGTTGTCCAAAGGGGATGAAGGGCTGGAAGAGCCTGGCCAGCGACTCCAGTTATCCAGCTGGTTCTGGCCCATGGGGGCAGACAGCGGGGCTCCAGCGAGGGGCGTGGTCTTGGTGCGGGGGTAACAGAGGGGAGGCGGTGGTGGGAGGTTCTCGGCTCCCCCGGCATACGGTTCGTTACCCGTCAGGTAGGCATCCTGGGAGTACGCCTGGAGGGGGAAGACACGACAATAAGAAATCCTCAAGTAAAAAGACGTGCGCGTCACTTTAAATCAAAATGTGCTCTTACTGTAAACAAGTTTGACAACAACACACAAAAGCCATAACTCTATAAGACGGCGTCACGTCGCTGCACATTACACAACACGCCTTAAAGACGAAGGATCGCTCAGTTCAACCCCTTTGCCACAGTTTGTCTCCAGGGCCTGAGCTCTCAACACAAATTCATGCAAGCTAGCAAACTTTAAAAAAAACCCACAACACTCAGTGCACAGCAGCCAGCTGCAAATACATACATCTCCGCCAATGTTATGTACACAAGTGCCAGATATAAATACACACATGTCGCCGCTTCAAGAGTATCCCCTACAAATCACAAGCTTATCATTATCCGATTACTTTATCAATTATACATTTAAGGAAAAACAAACTTGCTAAACCGCACAGACAGTTCTAATTGCCCAACAGAAGCGTTTCCTCAGCCGGTGTGTTAAACTCACCACAAACAAACACAGAGTACAAGACAGACTTATCCTCAAAACCTGCTGTCCTTCATCTCTTTATCCAGTCTTCTGCTTCTACACTTTTTCGTGAGTTTCCTACGTGTTGATCGTCTTGTTTTCTACTCTCACAGCTCCTTCCAAACTCCCTCTCTCCTCCCTCTCATTCTCTGCCTCACTCCACCCTGTGGGAGTGTGGAAGGAGGCGCAGCGCTGGTGATGTCATGCCAGGAATGCGGCAGATTCAGGCGTAGCAGCGAAGAGGAGGAGCGTGAGGACAGAGGAGTGGGTTTATAAAGTTAAGACATGGCAGTGTGCCTAAAAGGAACAAGTTTTAGGGGTTGCTTTTTGCAGGAACAGTGACGTTTCTGTAAAGACGATCGCCTAAATCTGGCGATCTGATTGCTGTGTGAAGCTCCAGGTTGGTAGGAGGAGCGAGGGATGATGCATGTCGGATCATGTGAACGAGCATGAAGCGACCTGTGGAGCGACAAAAATGCGTTGTACAGCACATTGGGCGTGTGAATGATCACGGAGCTGCTTTTTTTTTTTTTTTTTAAACTCCAACAGTGGAGATACCGGCGGCTTTTAATGAACGTGTGTTGTAGTCTAAACACAGAGCAGAGAGAACGTGAGTCACTCTGCAGCCATTCTAGCAAAATCTCTACATTCTTGGACAATGACGGGGTGAATCCTGGTTCAACTTTGCACACAAGCACAGCAGAATTTTCACAGTTTTCTGCAGCGTCCTGAAGTAGTGTATGAAAGTGTGTTATTTTTGAGGGTAAAAAGTGTGCGAAAAATCTCATACTCACACTTACCAACTGAAGCACGTCTTCGTCTTTTGGCATGATGGAGAGCTCCAGCACACTCTCACTGCAAGCATGAAGATAAACAAGAGATAAATGTGAAAATTTCTCAATTCCACTAAAAGGTAGTGGCTTTACATTCAAATTTTCTACTTGCTGCATGATAAAATTTAACAAAATCTGACTTTTTTTAAAAATTGAAAACGTTAAGCAAACTTAAGCATTAAGTCATGATGAAGTGTGCACCAGCTCGGGACACACTGATCTGATCCACTGAGTCAGCCTCAGGGTCAATACTGACTTCATTAAGTGGATCCGCTATTGAGCAGGTGCATCTGATTCGCATTAAATAGTTTCTTAATCAATGTTAGTGTTAACTTTTACTGCTCACTCTGTTTTTATTGCCACAGTAATCTCTGGTTGCCCTATAAAGATTATCCGAGTAAATTCCACTAAGTGCATAACACAGATTTCAATATTGTGAAAAAGAGAGCTGATACTGGATTAGGCAGGTATTGTGTAAAGAGATGTCTCAAATACAACGAGTCAAGCATTTCATTTGAGTCTAATAGTAATTACCAGAGCTGATTTCATTTTTGTGAATTCTGGTGACATTCAAAAGTACATAACCCACCAGCAGGTTACAAAGGCGTGCTGTCTTTTTTTTTAAATGCCAAAATTCCACCATTTATCAGAGATAGAAACTGTAAAAAGAAAAAACTGTCACACTTTATCTTTCTGATGGTCTTTGAGCTAATTATCTGTGACATGTGACTCCATCCTATCTAAGCTGAAAATCATGATATTTCATCAACATTCCCTTTTGCTACATGGCTCATTGAACAATTTGCCAAAACAAACTATTTGCTTTCACCACATTTTGTGAAAAAGCAAAAAATCACGCCCCGTTTGGCACAAAAGTGAAGATAACAATGACTCAGCTGTGACTAAGAGTCATGTGAAAAAAATTGAGGGACTTTTTAGCTGAAGTGCAGGCTGTGTTTACACAGAGCAGACAGGAGGCAGCATGGAAACAGTCGTTTAAAATCTAGAATAAACAGTCTATAGTAGTAGTAGTGGCAGTAGTAAACTCCACAGTATGAAGAGCAGACATTTTTACCAGCTTTAAAAAAAAAAGATGGACATGTTGATTCCAGGTTTTCTCAATTTAAAAAAAAATTTTAATCAAAGAAATTAAACTAATGTGCTTTGCACGGTTGTGCTGTTTCCATAGAGGTACAGGATTTTATACTGTAGTGAAAAATGATCTAACAGTGAGTAAAAAATGTGACCGGAACAAAAAAAATCACCCAGAAACTGCTTGGAGTTCAGAGGGTTAATCGATTAAATGACATGTATTAATGCCACAAATATTACTGGCAGTTTTCTCTTAATTTAATTTAGTTTATTTTAAATCCTGACACCAAGATTTTCATTTTTACTGCAACTTTATATCGGTTTAAAATATGATTCTTGCTTTTCTTGATTTCTAATAATCAGTAGCAACCCTGAGGAACCTTTCTGGTTGACCCGTATTAGCAACTAAGGAGAGTAAATATGAATAATAAAATCAGGTTTCAGAGTCGAAATGAAAGAAAGACAGTCTTGGAAAATGTCTGATTGAAAAGCAGCCAATTTACTGGTGATAAAACGTGAGTCAAATCTAATTTCTGGGTTTGATCATGTTGAGCATGTGAGTGTACAGAGTACACAGCTTCAGGGTGTTGTTTTAAAACTAGGTCATAACTAATGCTAGCGGCTCGGTGTATATCATCTCTATGTTGAGCTGACAAAGGAGAAAGCAAACAGACGGTTTAGTAAATCAACACGGCAGAGGCTCCGATGGACTCACCTGTTCTGAATGAGGGCGATCACCTGCGAGTACGTCTTTCCCAGTATACTCTCTCCGTTCACTTTCACCAGCCGATCCCCTGCAGAACACACACAAATCATCGTGTTACACCTAACAAATGTGACACAAAGCTTTCTAAGTTGATCTCTGACCTTTGAAGCAGGTGGAAAAGGTGAAGAAACCAGGCAAAGGAGACACAGAAGCAAGAAATCCAGGAGCGAAAAATTTATGGTCGAAGGTGTGTCTGATTTCAACAAAACCAAAAACATGCAGGCAAAACAACAAGCTGAATGTCTGTGTGTAACGCTGGAGAAGAAACAGTACAAAACACCTCACTGTGCTTTTAATCATGATAGTAAAAAGGCGTGCATTTTAAAAATCAACCCATCAGTCACACTAAAATGTTTGTGCTGTCTAACAATGTAAAAAGCAGGTAGCATCTTAGCTTTCTGTTAACTATAGCCCCAAGAGAGTCAACCAGTTTGTATGCAAGCTGAAACACACACACCAGAGTGTTTGCATACGTTCATGTGACTTTCTGGATGTGACAGCAGGCGTTAAAGTGCGCCGCTTCGGTTTGCTGGGAGTGGACGGCAGCATGACACGACACAAACGCTTCAGCAGCTCTGTCACATTCAAATACTCTCCAGAGGCTGAGCTGTCGTACCGGTATCTGTATTATGTAACCAACGAAATCCTCATCCCCAGTCAGTCCAGCGCACAACCTGGTATTTGTTTTTATTCTTGGCTAACCCCCCCCAACCCCGTGCATCTGCTCGAGTCACATGATCGGCGCTCTTCCCAACAGATTTCCAATGCAAATCATGATGTTCCTGCACCATATGTTCCCTCCTTTTTACCTGTGCACAAACCCGCCTGGTGGGCCGGGCCTTTTTCTCTCACGTTCTTCACAAATATGGTGTCCATGGGCTCCAGTCGGCCTTTCTGATAACCTGGATGACATAAAGACAAAGAAGAAGAAATGCAAACATTAAACATTGTATCAGCTGAATTGCACTTATAACAAAAAATGCTAGAAATATTTAAAAAATTATGAGCTGCTGGTGTTTAAAGATGACACTTTTATGTTGTTAAACACTTGTGTTTAGGACAAAATTACACTGGCTCCCTATTCATTACAGAATTCTGTTTTAAACCACTGCATGGTCTGCCTCTTTGAACTTTTAATATCTCATTTTGCACCACGACTCTTCAGATCTGAGGCTGAAAACATAAAGGGATCATGCTTTTAGTGTTTTAGCTCCAACAATGTGGAATAAGCTCCCTCTTGACTGTCGGAACAGGCTTTTAAATAATATTTTATTCCTTCTTTGATGCTCTGTAACTGCTCTTTTTAACATTTTATTGCTGCTTTCTGATGCTTTGCATATTTCAGTGTTTTTGTGAACTGCCTTATAGCTCCAATTTTGAAAGGTTCCTTAGAGATAAGGTTTTTATTATATAATTATGATACTCCTCTTGGTTTAATACAGGACATTTACTGTGCAGGTGGATTGGTTTAGCTGCAGTGCTGCATTGTGTCCATTAGGTGGCGTAGAGCGGCTGTAGAGGTGACAGAGGGGGAATACAGGAACTCCCTGCTCATTACATCATCATCATCCTGCTGTAGTAGCAGATTTAATTATGAAAGAGAGACAACTCACCCTTTCCGTTACCGTTCTCCTCATCCTGCAAAGGACAGAAAGACACAGAATTACTATTCAAATTCAGCCACTTCATGCTGAATTCATCTTTAGAGCACATCTAAAAGGATAAAAAAAAATCATGTAACAGACATGAATTGCTAAATTAAAAATTCAGAGGATCCAAACAGAATAAGATGTAATAGTGATAGATGAGGGAATAAACACGTATAAAAAGAGTCACAGAGGTCAGCGTGGTCTCGAGAGATTCCCAAACTGAAAAGATAAAATTTTTTGGCTATTGAGGGTTTTTCTTTACAACTTTTTGACAAGTTAAGTTCTTAAACTTACAACACGACACAGTTTGAACTTTATCTACGTCTCAATGCTGAGCTGATGTACACAAGTGAAGCTTTCAATGATACAAACCACATAAAGGTGTCTCCAAATACTGGTAATAATCATGAGTTTAAAAAAAGTGAATATTGTAGCATGCTAATTGTACTTATGTGACAATAATCCAACACAACCAACTATGTGGTTGATACTTTACCAATATAAAAATGACAGACGGAACAATTAAGGCTGATTCATGGTTTTCGGACGACTGATGCGGACTTTAAAATCACACGACACTAAATACAAGTCAGTCTGCTGCCTCTCATATCAAACAGAGATAAATGGGTTATTTAAAGGTTACAGGTTGGACTGTAGCATCGTGTCACTGTGATGATTCCTGATGCGAGCTGAGAACATTGGTCAGACATAGCGCGGGATATCTGGAGAATTAACTGAATTTTGGTCTCCGTCAAAGCAAATTAAAGCATCTCCAAAGTCTGTCAGCGTCTACATAAATTCCAACTCTTTCAACCATGATTTATATGAATCTCTTCGTACAGTTTCCCCTTAAAACAATCATTAGGTTTAGGCACCATTTGTGTTCCTGGCGCATGTGCTGTTGACCTGCATGCATAGTCACAAATTTGGGGGCTGCGTGTGAACATCTACACCTTCATGGTTAAAATTCCCTACACTCTTATTTTTAGTGGATTCATGTGCCAAGAACAAAGAAAAAACGTGTCAGTTTATTCAATAGATATCAGGATATGATTGTTATCGCCGATCCCTGATAATCATCTAGACAAAATCTGACATCATGGCAGCCCTAAAGCTGTATTTTCTCTGCAACACCTCAAATGTGGAAGGGCAACCATGATATCAAACTTTCCCCCAGATACCGCCGGCTTTACCGACACCTCCAGCCAAAACTCTCGAGACAGACCGGTTTGATTTTATGAGCTCTGAATGTTGCGGCGCAGCTCCAACACCGAGACTGACTTTCAGGTTAGTCAGCCTGCAGGTGCTCATGATATCATAGCAAACAGGAGCGGAAAGGTGTGGACGGCGATGAGATTCGATCACCTACGCACTGGCACACTGAGCTGAGTGGACAGTTTGGGGTTAGGGGCACGGTGGGCTGACTGCTGCCTGGCTTTATGCTGCGCTGAGTGGGCTCATTCCAGGCTCTGCAGACAATGGTGGGGGGTTTAGAGGCAGAGAAAGGAGAGCTGCCGACCCCAGAATAGAACTTGGAGCCGGGGACGCTCGTAAAATGGCCAGTCCGGATCTCAACACAACCGGAACCAAGAAGGAAGACCCTCTAGTAGGAGGTCTATACATCTATTAAACTACCCGTAATTACCTCACTTTTCTACAGATACCTGTTAATCTAAAATTAAAGGCAACGAAATCATGAAATCAGCTAAAATGAAGTTGGATTTAATGCATTGCAGCAAATATCCAATTTGTGGACAAAACAAGACATTTAAAGACATCATCTTGGACTTTGGGAAACACTGTTTTTCATCATTTTCCGGCTCGTTTAATCGAGGAAATAATCTGCAGATTAATCAGTGGCAGCCCTGCATCCCAAAGTATAGTTACATTGAAGTATTTAACACCTGCACATGTGCGATGCAGCTTCCAATCCCTGTGCATTACCAGTACAGCAGACAGGGCTCTTCTTTCTCTCAATCACTACTTTTTTTTTTGAGGCACAGTAAGTCTGACACAAGGTTGCAGGTCCTTGCACCAAGGTAAAGGTGCCTTAGAGATTAGATTGATTTAAATTTTGAGACTACATGCATGATGAATAGGTCATTTTAAAAGAAGCTTAGAAGGTTAGACAAGGATTCTGTGGGAGTCTGTTAAGAGGAGGTAGACTTTGTTGCTTTAAAACAGTATAACTGAAGACCCCCGAGGACTTTCAGGATCTGCAGACACCGTGAAACGAGAGCGCAATCGAGTCACGCACCCGGTAAGCCTCTGATAATTGGACTCTATGAGGGTAATTTGGGAGACTTCCACGAAGGCCCTTCAGATAAGAACAGGGGGCTCTGTGAGACCGATTGTCCAAAAACACCATGTGACCCTGGTGTCCTCTGAGGCCGAGGAGACAAGGACAGAACCAAGGCCAAAGGCCAGCAGTGGGCCTATTGTCCGGGCCGGCCTGGTACGGCCTGACTGCCAGCGAGTGGTACCAGGCTAAGACAACAGATCTCATTCAATCTGTGCTCCTATCTGCAGCTGCTGGATGGTGGGGTGGTAGAAAAAATAATAGAGGCCTTGTTTTCAGCTGGCTCACCCCACCCCAGCCTCCATATCCCTCAATTTCACATCTGGAGACGTTTGCCCCCACACCTCAAAGAGCTAAATAACCGCCCGCTCACGGAGAGGCTCATTCCACAACACCAGAACTCACCAAGGACAAAAACGGACTACGAAATAAACACCAGTAACACTTTTCATTCCAGTCTGGGAGGCGCTTTCAAGATTTTCAAAACAGGAAAATCTGTCTTGATCCAAACCTTGCGTCCGTCTTCCTTTAATAACCCATTTAGCAGCTTTGGTTTGCTCAGTCTGTTGTCTCTAATCAGCTAAGCTTGTTGTCTCCTGTCTTGTGTTCATATTGCTCAGCTCGACCTCCGTGACCTTCGGCTGTAGCGCGACTGGCTTTATCTCCAAGCTCAAATTGGCTCTCTCCGACAAGCTAAGGCTTTCCAAAACCCTTTTAAAAGGCAGCTAGGAAGAAATGGAGACCATGTGTGCAACGAAAACAAACATGGAAGCTGAGAACGAGGATTTGACACTCAACACTAAATTAAAACTGGTTGTTAAACATAATCTAACACATTAAAGCATCCCAGTCTATCACTGATAAAGGGGTTCACCTTGAGGTTGGTGTGCAGGGCGGACTCTGGAGGGTAAACGATGAAGTGGCGGAGCGTGAAACCGAAGCCCTGGGAGTTCTTATGGAGGACCAGCGTCCGGGGACCCTTCCAGCCCACGCCGACCCCCTCTCTTCCCGGCCGGGTCGCCATCGGCGGCCGAGGGTTGTCACCGGCTGAGGAGAGACCATCCCTCCGCCCCTTAGCCTGGAAACACACAAACAAAGAGATTTAGGACAAGAAACGATCCCGTACTTTTCTAAAATGTACTTCAATTTTTGTAAGAATTTGCTGTTGTTTGTTTTAATGAAATGTTAACCGCAAAAAAACAAAAATAAAGACACAAAATGTCCACATCAAAAATCTGTTTTTTTTTGTTTTGTTTTTTAATAAATGGTCACTTGTTCTTAAAATTACACTGTTTAACTTTATTTAAATCAACTAAAAATATAATTATTTTACAGATATTTTCCATTATTTAAAGGAAGAATTATGTATACTAAAGAATTTTAAAAATTGTAAATAATTTTTAACAATTTTATTTTATTTACAAGTATTATTCTAATTATATATTTTAAACATTTTCCCTGTTTGACTAAATTACGAATAATGTCTCATAAAATCACAGGAAAAAATGTATTAATTAACATATATGAAAAAAAAGAAAGAAAAATCAGGTTGGAATTGTATTTAAATCTGCCAAAAAAATAGAATTATTTTTACACGTATTTGCCATTAAATTCAATAAAAAGTATTTATATGAAGGACTGAAAAATGGTGATAAAAAACTTTTAGCTGTTATTTTACACACTTTCCTCATTTTATTAAATTGTAAATATCTGATAAAATCACAGAAAAAAGTATTATTTTACATGTTGACTGTAAAAAACATGCAAATAGTAATTTTTTCTTTTATGATGTGTGACTGAAAAATAACATTGTCTTATTATTATTTCATCTGCTAGCAGCACTATTTTACAGATATTTTCTGTTATTTTTTACAGCAGTTGGAGTATGTGATGCCAATGACATTTCTAAGATCTGCAGAAATGTGTGCACACGTGTAAAAATGCAGAAAATGTAAAAATGTGTGTCAGCAGAGCGCGTGTGTGCATTCTTAGCTCGTGAAACCCAACAGAGGAAACAGCACAAATGAATCCTCCACTATCAGTTTTTCCTATTATTAGCACCAACACTGGAAGAACAGTCCACTTTTCCAGATGCGCTGATCTTTATGATTCCCTGGAGAAGCTCAAGGTGACTCCCTACTCAGTGACATTAACCCTGGACGGCTGGATTCTGCATTAGCAGCTTCCTCATGAGTGTAGCTCATAGTCAGGTCAGGCCCCCCAGCCTCAGAACAATAGTCCATAAACATAGCTAGGGGGTCCACTGTCAGGAAGGACCCTCGTCTAGACAGAGCTGATGAGGGGAAGGAGGGAACGTGGAGCTTTCAGACCAGAGAGAATCTGAACTCGGAGTCCAGATTTCCACCCGCTCACTAAATATCTCAGTCCTGCTGCCGAGTAAACAAGCCGAGCGAGCTCAGCTGACAGACACACGTGAGAACTATCACCCCCATGCTGCCCCACATCTGTCAGTCAACCAGCATCACCTGACCAAACAGGCAGGACCAGGACAGATCTGCACGCCAGCTCTGAGGTCGATCCGCTGCGGTTTACTTATCCTAGGCTGCACGATGAACTTCGCCTCACTCACTTGAAGCAAAATGTGGGAGACGGTCACCCTGAGTTAACCCAGGTCTGATGTTTTGTATGAAGCTGCAACTGTGTGAAGACAAACTGAAACTGGATTCTGAGCCTGCAGTCCCACAGGAGTATATACATTAAATTAGACATGCAACCACTATTTGATTAGTTTTCTGGTTTCCTTCCTCCTCTATGACAGTAAGCTGAAAATCTTTGACTTCTGGACCAAACAGGATACTTCATCTTGTGCTTTGGGAAACATCGTTTGACATTTCTGACCATTTTTTGACTTTAATAATCGAGAAAATAATCTGCAGATTAATCGGCAATGAGAGTAAGCATTAGTTGCATCCCTGCTTTGAATGTTGTCAACGTACCCACAATGCAATGCACATGAGGAAAGAAGCAGTGGAGTTTCTTTGAACAAAAGCTCCAGAAAGCCTCCCTTTTCTATAAGCTATCCATTTAGCAAAAAAATGCTCCAAAATGTGAAACTGGATGGTTCAGATAGCAGCAGGGCATTGTGGGAGATCTCGAGGTGTTCCCCGCCCAGATGAGACGTGCAACTCCTCCAAAAAACACATTTCAGCCAAATGTATCCCTGATCTTGTGTCTGTCAGAGGAACTTATTTGGACTGCTGGTAACACAGTACACGCAACTAACATTCTACTCCTCACACCTTATAAACCAAATGATTTATCAGTTTGTAAAGAAATAATCTGCAGATTGATCATGAACATAAACGATAGATTTTATTCCTAAGGCTCAGAGTCAAGCAGCATCACACACACGAGGAGAAACCACAGATATTCTTCTCTCTAATGTCGAACATGCACACGCTATAGGATGGGAAAATAACGATGTAGCACATGGAACAGGACAATACTGAGAAAAAGTGAGAAAAAGCCAAAGCAAGTGTGTACTATGTAGGTCAGTATAACTTCATGGTTAATACTGGGATTGGTGCTTCATAGATAGATAGTAAGTAATCTCAGTGTGTACAGATCTAACAGCTTTAACTGATTTTATTTAAAGTTATTTACATTTCCGGGCTCATAGTAACAGACAGACTTAAACACAGTATTACAAAACTGCACTCACACATAGTCGCAGTATAATCTGTGGAGAAAAAAAGGGCTTTTAAAACCGTATTTTGGAGCAAAGTCACCAAATGTTCTAAGCAGCCTTCATCTTATTTGACATGTGATTCTGTACATGCAAGTTTTATGTCCTGTTAAACCTGTTTCCACATTCATTTCAACAGGGACCTGGTGGATGCTCCAAAGATGGCTGCCGAGGGAGGAGACTTTCCTAAAAAGACTGTGATTTGACTTTGGTTGGATCCAGCATCAGCTCCGGAGGACAGAGTTTGTTATGACAAGTACAGATATAGAGGAAGAAAATGATGATGGAGGAGATCCAGCTGTTAAATTCTAGCTTCTAAGTTCATGTAAGCAACAACCCAGCACACAAACAGAACCTCAGCGGTTTGATGTGCACATGAACAACACAATGCAGCCAAAATAAAACAGTAAACTCCCCAGGCTGCTGGTTAATCAGAACTTCTTAGGTATGCAAAATATATGTGAATGTTTCCTTTAGTTTTTAACACTCCAAGCAGTTTCTGGGTGTTGTCTGATATTTTTTCTCGCTATGGACTCATTTTTTAATGCAAAATAAAGTCCTGCACCTCTATGGAAACAGCACAACCATGACTTGGAGGAGAAAGAAGTCAAGCTGAATTTCTTTTCTTATTTTACAGAATTTTTCACTCACATGTGTTACCAATACTGGAAAAAATGACTCGACATACGATAAATATTTTATTACTTAAATTGTTATTTTATTTTCATACTTGTCTCATATTTTTCTGTGGAATCTATGGAGTAGTGA
>NW_007578426.1:0-18775 GCF_000690725.1 Stegastes partitus | reverse complement strand
AATTCTTTTATTGATTTTCTTTTTGTAATTTGGCACTCTCACCACTCCATAGAATGCTTCCTGCAGTTCAGATATAAATTTCAAGATCATTTTGATTTTTCACCTTAATCTGATTTGTGCAAACGCTTAATTTTTAGAATGTTTAAAATTGCAACATGAAGAATAAAGTAATTTTGATAAAATATCGTGATTTTAAGCTTGGATTTGGTTCATTTTCTCGTCATAACTTCATGTCACAGACGTTCAGTTCAAAGACTACGGTAAAATAAAATAACAAAAGCCATCTGTTTTGACAGCTTCTGGCTCTGATAAACTGTGGAATTCCGGCAGTTCTTGAACATGCCTTTCAAACCCACCAGCCATGGGTTAACTAAAACCAGTATTCTGAAATCCTGACTCCTTTGTGTTTCCTCAGACTCTGTGGTTTTGCTGGCAGTGAGTGTTTTTATGTTTGCGGGCCAGAGGTGACCATGTCTAGACAACATCAGCCCCCCCACAAAATCCCACCTTTCCTCTTCACACCGATACATAACCGACACGCAAACACACACCCGTGACCCCGCAGGTCCGTCGTGGCCACACAACCAGCGGAAGCAGGGCATCGTAACCTCCTATAAATACGACCACTCGGAGGTATTACTCTTCCATTCGTCCACTCCTCTTTCTCCTTCCTTCCATTCTCCTCGGCTCACCTCTCCTCCCTTCCACCTCGTCTTCCTCTCTCACCACACGGATTCATGCAATGGAAATCCGGCTGCGCTGACTTTTACCGCACATTTTCTTTTCCTTACATTCCACTGAGGGAAAAAGAAAAAAGGCTAAAAATACACTTGTGTGCAGATGCATGTTCTCTTCGACACTGTCAGGAAAAAAAAAAAAAAAACGTCTGAAGGCTCTCTGGTTCTTCAAAGAACTGAAGGTGCCTTTTTTTTTTACTGGAGTTATTGGGTTTGGTGGCGTGAAATTAGAGCTGCAACTAACGACTATTTTCTTTAATGATGAATCATTTGCTCCATAAAATATCATGTAGTTCTGTTGAATCAACACTCCAGAGTCTAAAATATTTAAAGTATTGTAATGGAAGCGCTACGAATTCTTATATTTTTTGTTTTAAATATACCTAAGGGAACCATTTTTTGATGGTTCTTTGTGGCAACTTGGGAAGTTCTTTAAAGAACTATTTGCAGAAATGCAAAAATGTAAAAGCAATTTTTAGAAAAATTACACATTACAGATCACTAAAATCATTTAAAAAGTATTAATTTACACTTTGTCTCATACACATCAGAAATCTATACTTTTACAAATGGTAATATATTCTTTTAAGAGTTCGTCTGTAAAATGAAACTATTTTTACTGTATTTAATCAGCGAAAAAATTATATTTTATGGATATTCGGAATAGAAAAATGTGTTATAGTAAGGATTGAAAATGGGAAATATAGATAATATCGAATAAAATGTATTAATCCACATATTGTCTAGAAAGAAAAAAAAAATAACCCAAAACATCTGCATCAAAAATATGTATTTTTAAAAATAGTAATTTGTTATTCTACAGCTGTAAAACTGCATAATTTTAACAGTTTTTAGATGAGGAAAAAGTGTTTTTATTTCACAGATATTGGCTACTATTTAAAAGAAAAAGTATGTATATTAAGAATTTAAAAATAGTAAATAATAATTTTCTTAAATTACAGATAATATCTGGTAAAATCACATGAAAAACTAATGAATATGTTGAAGGTTTAAAAAAAATTAAATAACGTCAAATAGTGATCTTTTTCTTTTACAATACGTTACAATTACAGTTTTATTTTCTTTAAATCAGCTAAAAATATCATTATATTACAGATATTTGCCATTTTTTCACAGCTTTTACATTGGTTGAAGATCACAGTATTCCCTTTTTTCATGTTTATTCTGGCACCCTTGCTCTTGGATTTTTAACTTTTTTTTTTTTTTTACAGATTTTTATTTTTTATTTATTGTTTGATTGTTATTGTTATTGTATAGTTTGGTGTTTTTTGTTGAATTAAAAGTAGTTACTCTATGGTGTCAATGTAAAGAATCATTTTTGGTTCCAGCTGGCAGTCTTGTTTTTCTAAGTGCAGGTACATTTTTGTGTTTTTTTTGTTCCTGTTCTCTTCAGTGCATTCTGTGGCGTACACTTTTCAGATTGCGATGCATAAATCTAAAGGCCGATCTTCACCCTGGCAGTCTAAACAATGTAAAGTAAGCCCTGCTATTTTCTCCGAGAGGCAGCAGCGAGGCCCATTATGTGGCAGCATAAAGAAGTGCGTGAGGACGGCAGAGGAGTGTTCGAATTAAAACGATAGAGAAGAAAAAGAGGAAATGAAAGAGGGGTGAAAGGAGGAAGAGAGCGCAGTGAATTCCTCAGAGGGAGCGGTTTTGGTTTGGACAAGTTGAAACACACAGTGGCTCAGGAGGAGGAGGAGGGAGCTCAGAGAGAGTGAATGAGAGGATGAGGAGGATGGATGAAGGAGGAGGAGTATCGGGCCCCAGCGAGGGACAGGCTCCAGCACGCCGGTTTCGACCGCATGGCCCCTCCCGGCGCTGCGAATACCAAACCCTGTGATTACCCAAAACACACCGACTGGGTCTGACTGGAGCTGAGGATGTTTCCCACTCGGCTGCCCTGGACTCCGGTGGGTCGTTTCTGCTCGGCTCTGCCAAAGCCGGACCCCCGCAAACCCTCACACCTCTCATGTAACCTGCCACCTTCACTCCACTTTGTATATATGAAGAAGCAACTCGCCGACACGCTCTGGTCTCCTCGGGACAGTTTAGCCAACAAGGCGCTTGGAAAATTTCTGCTGTGGTTTTCAGTCTAATCTTGACTTCCTACGCAGGATTCAGACTCACAGCAGGGAAACCTCGCTGCTGCTTCTGCTCAGAGAGGAAGACATGTCCCACTCTAAGAAATAATGCCCAGGGTCATCAAAAATCTGTCAGTTTCCCTATGTTTAACCAACAAACTAAGACAACTAGCTATTCCTCTTCAGTCAACAGTGTTTTTATTATCTTAACAACTCAAGGTGGCAAAAAGTGAAGTTGTCAAGTCAATTTCAATAATTTAACTGAATTTAGTTTAAATCTACATGGTAAAAAACGAACTTTTTTGGCAAAAATTTAATATTATTTTACAGATTTTCACAGTTTCATTACATTGCAGACAATATCTAACAAAATCACAGAAAAAAAACATATTAAATATTTGTTAAAATTACAGTAAAATGGCGGAAAATTGTATTATTTACATGTTAATCATAAGAAAGCAGGCCAAAACTGTAAATAATGTCAACATCAAAAATCAGTTGTTCTTTTACAGTGACTGGCCATATAATTAGACAATTTTTATTGTATTTAAGTCAGCAAAAATAACATTATTTTTACAGATATTTGCCATCATTTGAAAGAAAAAAATTGTGTATATTAGAGCTCAAATAAAATAGTTACTTTAACAATTTTCCCTGTTCTGTCAAATTACAGAAAATATCTTTTTAAAATCACAGGGGAAAAAAAGTATTAATTTACTTGGTGGTGATAAAAATAAACTGACCACATCAATATTAATTTGCTCTTTAAGAATGCGTAAATGTGAATGTTTAAATCTGCTAAAAATGTCTTTTTTTTTTTTTACAGATATTTGTTGTTATTTTCACAGTTTTTTTTTTTGTTGTTTTTTTTTTTTACAGTTTTTGAATGATACAATTTTCTTTGTTTGTTTTTTTTAACCTTTTTTTCTGGGCTGCCAGATTTTATTTTTTTACAGTTTTTCTTTTTTCTAACATTGTACTGACAGAAATTTGAGTTTAAATTACACATTATATTACGATGATGCAAATACCAACATTATTCCATGAGCCTAACACATCAAAATAATATTTCCAGCTTAAACACTATCTGTTCTGGCCTGAAATATAAAGGAGTTTTCGCCTTCTGAAGCCAATTATGATAACAAACACCCCGTGCACGCTCTTCAGATAAGCCCTGAGGGATCCCATCATCACCTGAAGTTGACGTCATTAAAACACACAAAAAAGCTCGAGTGCAAACAATTGAATATGCAGAGCTGCTTGTAAAGCCACACCGCAGCTTCCTGCTTTGAGTGGGTGTTTAGTGGGTAAAGTGGTGTGCTTTGACAACACACACAGCAGCAGCTCTTCCCTGTGGATAGTTCCCCTCCTGATTTCAATTAAGCGCCATATAATCAAGAAGCATGACTGAAAGGAGAGGAACACATGCTGCATGTTGAGAATTTAGACCTCCATGAGCTTCATTGTAGCAGAAAAAAGTGCTAAAAATATACAGTGTGATTGATAATCTTCCCTGAAACCCAGTAATAAAGGATTTTGTGTCCGTAAGAGGCTTTTCTGGGACATGACAATATTGTGAAGCTGCAGTAATAATCGTCAGGAGTACGTGTTGCGCTGCTGCATCCAGAGGTAAAGCAGGAATGTAGTGGCCGTCGGGGAGCTAAAACCCCAGCAGCACAGAACAATAATGCTCTTTTAAACAGCTGAGAGCTGCAACCTGTTTGAAAAGTGGAGCTTTACGGCTGCTACAAATGCTGACAGGCCTTTAATCCCGACGGCCGCGGCTGTCTGCGCTCGCCGCTGCCAAGAGGGAAAAGCCAAAAGCGTCTCATCCTGATAATTCCTGGACTCACCGGCCACACCGACGGAGCGCTGCGCCACCTCTGCAGGTCCAAATGCATCCTACGGATCCTGAAGGAGGCGCATGACAAGTATCCGAACGCTCCGACCGACAAATGTGCCACCGAGGATTCAAAACACAAGCTCAAATAGTGTACATCCCTCTGTAATTTACATAACAAGATGTTTTATGGGCCGTGCACGTTGGCCCGCCAGTGTGTGTGTGTTTGCACGCGCTTCACTGTCAATACGAATCAAGTATGTGTGCTCAGAAACCAGTCGGACCTCATTGTCAGTTTAACAAGGCCAACAGGTGATGCAACGTCAGTTAAACAGGGTTTTCAACTCCAACAGCAAAAGACGCTGTACTTTCCTTTTGTCTGCCTGAAACCTGCTCCTCCGCCGCTGATGATGGTCATTTCTGGCTATTTTTTGATTCAACCCAAGAGCAGAATCATTTCCAGGAGGAGCTGCAGTTTCAGAATAACTTTTACAACATGACTTGGGAGACGAGTGGGCAGAGGAACGTGGCATGTAGTCAGTCTATGACGTGGATTCAGATGCTGCCGGGGATTTTTTTATCTCTGTTGTCTCGACGGGTAACTTTAACCCTCTGAACCCCGAAAACCTGCCTCGGGTTTGAAAGTCATGCTGGTTTTCACTAAAATAACACCATTTATCAGTCAGAAGATGTAACAACAGAAACAATCTATGGAATTTCAACTTTCTGATGGTCCTTGAACTAATCGTGACCAAATTTAAGTGTAAAAATGAAGATGTATTTAATCAAAATCCCTTTATTCGACATGTGTCATTTGTTTCATAAACTTCTATTTTTCGGCCTGGTTTTAGACTGCGTGTTAAACTGGTTTCAGACTGTATTCCAACTAGGTTTTGGACTGATTCTCAACTGTTTTCCAGCTAATTCGAGATCAGTTTTAGACTGGTTTTAGATTAAGTTCTGGACTGGTTTTAAACCGTTTTTGTGACTAGGTTTGGGACTGGTTTTAGGCATTGTTTTCGACTAGTTTAAGACTGGTTTAACATTGATTCCTGACTGTTTTTCACCTAATTCTACACCAGTTTTGGACTGTTTTTCTGAGTGGGTTTAGATGTGGTTAGGGTCTGGTTTGACACCTGATTTTGGACTCCTTCATCAGCGCCAAAAACTTTTAAAACAGAAAGAAATGACAGACTTTTAACCGAAAACTACTCATCTGAGAGTTCTCAAAGAAACGTGTGATAATTCATCAAAATCACTTCATTCTACATGTTTCATTTAGAACTTTGCCAAAAACAAACCGCTTGTACTGGCCAGATTATGTAGAAAACAAAAGATTCTGCACTCATGGAGACGACCACGAAGCCATGATTTACTCAGCTGTGGCCAACAGTGACGTGACAAAAATTCTGGGACTTTTTGACTGAATTGCAGGCTGTGTTTACTCAGAGCAGAGAGGTGATAAATATAGAAACAGCTCCAAAATGTAGGTGGAAACATTTCTATAGTGTGTGGAGTCACCATTTTGTTTCTAGTGCTGGTAACACCTGAGGGCACTGAGAAGAATGTTGTACAAGATGATTCCATAAATGCAAAATTAAAAATCTAAGAAATGCAACTCTTTCTTTTATGATATATGGCATTAAAGCTGTCATGGTTGTATTGTTTTCTTGGATGTGCGGGACTTTATATCGCAGTGAAAAATGAGTCAAAATGTGACAGGAGCACAAAGAAACTGCCTAATGTTGAGCAGGTTAGGATGGTGCAACAAGAAAAGCTAATCAATTAGAATTTACATGCACTTGGAGGGGAAAAAATGGTTCCCCCTTTTCCAAACTTTATCCCTCTCCAACATCGATTAAATGCATATTTTTGACCATCTCTGCAGGATTCTTCGTCACTTTAACTTGCTGCTGCTTTTAGATCCTCTCTGGAACCAGTGAGGATGTTTTTCTGGTCGTGATGGTAGCTGCAGGTAAATAAATACCGTACATTTTACAAAAAACTGCCAGGAACACGGAGGTCCCGTGTGATCCTTCACACGCCGTTGAAATATCGACCACATCACAACAAACAAAAAAAAAACCCAGACCGGCGATGTGACGCGCAGATAGAGAAGCTGCATATTTCAGTTTAGCATCAGCAGACGACACCTCCATCCTAAATCAGTGTTTGTGTTTGTCCCAGCTGTGTCCGTACAGCCTCCCCTCCTCCCCCGACGCTCTCCCAACATTCCTGATCGTGGCATTTCTTAACTGTGTCAATGAGTCAGGAGCAACGGAGGGGAGGGGGAGGGCAGGGATGGTAACAACCAGGGAAAGATGGGGGGGGAAAGGGGAAATAATATTCCACACAAATGCCCACAGTGAAATTAGATCATGTGGCGAAGCGATGCCCTGAATTCTGAGGGCATTTCGAGGGGGTGGGGATCGCACAGCTTCCACCGCCTGCTGCCTCCGCAACACCTCTAAAAGCTAAAAGTGGCACTTAGCAGCCTCCTTCGTCTGTCTTTAACCGCTAATTAGAAACCCCTCGGAGGAAGACGAGGGTCAACACGCCACACGGTCAGACTGAAACACATGTCGGCAGCGCGGAAACGAGAAAAATGTTGCACAGAGAAGCACAGATTTTTTTTGAAAAAGTTGAGGATAAATCAGCCTTAGCGTCATTTTATGCACATTTACAGCAACTAAAACAAGTTTACATCTTAAATTTAAGAGTGTTTATAACTGTGTGTTAAAATAATGAAAGTTATAGGAAGAAAAGTAAGGAAGCATTAACATTTTTAATTTCTAATCAGCACTACGTCACTAAATGACAGCAATTGGACTAAGAAGTGTCAGGAATTTCCCATCATTCCAATTATTTTCACACACTATTTGGTCTATAAAGTGTCAGAAAATGGTGAAAAATATGAATAAATGTTTCCCAAACAGGAAGAAAACATCTTAAATGTCTTGTTTTGTCCAAACTCAAAGTTATTCTGTCACAGACGAGTAACAAAACCAGAAAATAATTATATTTAAGAAGCTGGAATCACATAATTTTGTCACTCAATTTGACAACTAATTGACTATTTGTTGCAAGTTTAACCATCACAAATCAAATCAGCTAAACACTGGTAGTCAATCAGCCAAATATTAAAAAAAAAAAACCTCAAACACAACTGCATTGTAAGTCCAACTGTAGCTAAACACCACCTTAGCAACAGGTAACGTCTATCTAAATAATATCAATCCACTGGCAGCGATAACAAAAGTTTCTCAGAAAGTCAAAACAATGAGCGCCTGAAGGCAACACGACTCTCTGCCTGGAAAGGTTGAAGAATCTGTCAGCGGCTGAGCGGTTAACAGACTTCAAACAATGGCTACAGTTGCACAGAAAAAACGCCGCCGACATGCATGAGTGACAAATTGCCCACGGTGGTTTTCTGGAGAGCATTTTGCTATTAATTCTGGAAAACCGCAAAAAGAAAGAAAGAAAAAAAAGTCACCATGGGCACCGAACAATACGTCTGCATTATGTTTGTGTGCAAAATCAAACAGGATTTAGTCAATCAGCAAGAATTTAAATGATCCACTGATGCAAAGTCACAATGTCAGCTGTCTTTTCAGTATCTTACCATCCTGAAACATGGTTTTTATTAGTAAAATAAGCTACTAGAAGATTGATTTTGACATTTCAGAGGATGAATTGACTAAATCTGAACCTGCTGTCAGATCATTTGTACGTCCGTAGAATCTGCACGACTGAATCAGCTGAGTCTCCTCTAACATGTAGGTTGACCCGTCCTTACCCTGGGCTGTGCGGTGGGCATGGTGGGTGGCGTCGGGGGTGGCGACGGGCCGGTGGTTCCGCGGAGAACCGCCAGCCAAATGCAGCGAGGCTCGGGGGAGCTGCAGTCCACCCCCACCGGGTTCTGGAAACTCCAGTCTGACCCGGCCGGCGCTGGGCACGGGAGCATGGCGGCGGGCATCGGGGCGCTCGGTTTGCTCAGATCCGCATCGCTCGCCACCAACATGAGCTGCGCGCAAAGTCCGGACGTGGAAACAACGCAAGACGTTCAAGCCAAAAGAGAGAGGATGCAGATCTTCCTCTCAGGAGTCTCTTCTCTCCTGGCTCCGGTCCATCGCCGTCGCTGCCGAGCCTGAAGTTTTTAATCCCACAGGTTCCACATCACAGCCTCCTGACCTCCGTGAATGAACTCAGCAGGCAGCGGATGGAGGGGAGCGTGATCAGAGGTAGGTCTGGTTTCACTACAGACGGCACGCACAGAGAACGAGTGGCAGCGTCCCTCCCGTCCGGTGATGTTCTGCATACAAAGCCACTCTGTCCACCCCCAAAAACACACAGCGCTGTCCCAGAGGGCTGGATCGGCCGTCTCTCCTCCCTCCCACCGGCCTCTCTCTTCTCTCCCTCACTCTCTTTTCCCCCCTTCTTCTTCCACCCTCCCTCTGGATCTCTAAGCCGATCTCTTCATCTCACCTCAGTCCTTCACCACAGTGAGCCTTTTGCTTTCTCTTTCTTCTTCCTTGTTTTTACAACTCAATCCTTCCCCGCTTCTACATGAACCGGCTCAACTGTCATCAGCAGGCAAATCCAAAAAAAACCAGCAGACATCTCAGAGATCAGCTGAAGATATCTCCTGCATCGCTGCTGCTCTTACTCTAAACCCTGTCGGCTGCACGTGTGCTGCATGTGTGTGCAAGCGACACAAACACAATGACAGAGCTGTGATCCTAAACTTCACAAAAGCCGGCCCTGCCTCCATTTCACCGCCTCCCCTCCACTCAGAGGGGAGACAAACAAAAAAAAAAAAAAAGGGAGAGAGAAAAGCAAAAGAGGCCAATTTCCAGTACAAAGAGAAAAGAAAACATTTGCTTTGCTGCACTGTTTCGCTCCCTTTTTCTTTCAGTTAAGAGGGGAAAATACAGAGGAGGGGTGGTGACAGAACGTGGAAAGAGAAGGAGGAGGAGGAGAGCGTTGCGGTTGTTGTAAAAGCTCTGAAAATAAAACGGTTGCCGCTGCTGGATGTCAACATGACCTCTTTATCGAACCTGTACTCCCTCACCGACACACTCCTGCTCAGTGGATCCGCCCAAAACCAAACGCTTCGCCTCTAAAGCGGTCAGAAAGGGGAGTTCTCACCAAACAGCCGGGCGTCCAGAGCGGCAGACAGGTGACCATGTTGCTGCAGACGGCTTTCCTCCTTTCAACGCGCCGTCACATCCGTTACCAGTGAGGTTAGACGGGTTTCACCTGCCGCGCGGCGAGGGCAAGTACCGACTCGACTTGAGCGAGGACGGAGACTGTACCCTCTGGATACGCTGCACTTTGCCAACCTGAACACACACTGCAGGCTTGAATAGTTTGAGCGCAATTACCAGGTGATAAATTCAAAGACGGGAAACCTGAGAGCTCAAGGATATCAAGATTTACAATGCAAATGTACACGATTACACAAAGTGATTAGTGGTTTTACAAACTACTCTCAAGGAGTTTTTTTTTCCTATCAGCGTCAAATCTCACAACACTTGGTTATTTTGATATGTTTGCTCTTTGTTGGGCTTTTAGAACAGTGGGTTGTGAAAAGAATGTGTACGAATTACAAATAAAGTGTGATAAAAGGAGATTTATCATCAGTCGTGTCAGCTGCCGACATCTCCAGCACTTTTATAAATTTCTCAAGGGACCAAAAAGTTTAAAGCGATTACAAAAAAGACAACTAATAAAAGGACATCCTGACTTTAAATTTTCTCGCTACAGTTTTTGATCCCCGGTTGTGCTGTTTTTCCATGTGCAGACTCCTGTTTAACTCAATCTCATTCATATAAAACTAAAACATGGTGACTGTGTGCACTTTATGATCTTACAGTGTTATAGCGAGAAATCTAAAAATTCATCCTTGAGCAGGAATTTAATGACAGCAGGAAGGAAAAACTCCCTTTAAATAGGAAGAAATGTCCAGCAGAACCAGACTCAGGATGGATGGAGTTTGCTTCTAGGAAGCAGGAACCTCCACGGCTGAAAAATGAACTAAAACCTGCAGTTCCATAAATGACCACTTGAGGCTGCCTCCAAAGCCAAGTCAATCCCCATAGACCCCCATGACAAAAATGTGCAACTTCACAGCAGAGAAATACTTGTCTCCAGCCTGGTATGATGAACTTTTTTGGTCCCTGAAGCTAATTTGCACCTTAATTACAACTGTCCTGGGGGTAAATCTTTATATTATTCACCAGATTAAATTGTACTAAGGCTTAAAGTTATGCATATTTAAAGATGTGACATATGGGCTAGGAAGAATCAGCCACAGAGCTTTACAGCTGCTTTTCAGGAAATTTTGTGAAAGTTAGCAAACACGGATGTAAACAATATGAGATTGACGTAAAACGCAAAAAAACAAAAAACAGGTTTTGCAAATACTTTTCAGCACGTGTTTAAGTGAGTAACACTGACATGTTTACATGAAAACGCCACAGAACTCCACTTTCCATAATGAACTCAGTAGTTCAGAGCAAGTCAACAGCCACGTACATGATGTTCTCAGTTGGGTTTCCATTGCAAGAGCAGCAACTAATGATGATTTCCATTGATTAGCTGTGCATAACCTAAAGATGTGCAGTTGACTGTTATAAAGGAGGAAAGAAACCTGAAAATATTCACATTTAAGAAGCTGCAATCAGAGAATTTAGATGTTTTATGCTGAAAAAATGACAAACCGATTCACCAGGAAAAGTTGGCAATCATCAAGTAATTGTCGCAGTTTTGAGTGTGTTTACTTCTATTTGTAATAAAAGGTTGTTTTGAGTGTAAATGTGCAGCATCAAAACCCTGAAGAGTCCTGAACCGAGCAAACTTTATCGCTGACAAGTTCAACTTTTCCTTTACACGAAGAAAACCGAGTTATTTCCTGTTTAAACTAAACAACTAGACTAAGTTTAGGTGGATCTACACTTGACTTCATCCCTGGTTTAAATAGTTTATTGAGTCAGCGTTCACTTTCACTAATACACACACACACGCGTGCACATGCGAACACAAAGGCTGCGTCTGCCGTGCACGCTCACACACACACACAAGCCTCACTGAGTCACAGCCGAGTATAAATACACCAGCCTGTGTAATTATGGTTCCTCTTAAAGTCAGAGTTCTGTGGCTGTGGGGGGTTTCAGACCAGAGCTCCGGGTCCGACGGAACCGCCCTGCCGGATCACGGTGCCGGAGGAGGACGTCCTGACAAAAGGCCACACCCGGGCCGGTGGTGGCATACGTGTTGGGGGGGATTTCATATCACATTTTTCACAATAACAGTTAGTTTTGGCGAAGAGGGAGCAGCGCCTAATTCGGAAACAAAAGGTCTCTGTCCGTCCAGCTCGCTGCCTTTCTCTCTCCTCTTCGTGAACCGTGGAGGCATTTACAAAAAGAGGAGGACGAGCGTGAAGAGCAAAACAAGAGAAGTGAACAAAAAGGCATTGAGTTACAGTTTACGTGACGATCACACGCGAAGAGCCGTGACAATGGCGCACCTCCCGGCAGCGGTGACCCGCGCCGGCTCCTGTTGGGCCCAAACAAGCCCGAACAAGCTGCTCGTTCATCATCAGGCCTCGTGCGCATCACCTTCCTTATCTGATGGCTGCACCCCAGACGGCCTTCATGTTAGCAGTTTTTTTCAAGCACAAAGCTCTTGAAATGAGGAAACCAAAGGCCCGACATGTGCCGCTAATCTCGGCGGAGAGATGCCTCCCTGATAACAAACCCATCGGTGGAAAGTGAAAGGGGCTGAGGAGGGAGGTAATGCGGTGCAGAGCCGGGTTGTAACGGACAGATTAGTCTGCTGATATGTTTTAATCCGCCTTCATACTCATAACACTGGTGCGTGCCAACAGATTAACACACACAAGAGGCTTCCACACCGATGTGTTTTTTTCCACTGTGGCTTCCTCGCAAGACAAAACAAAGCTTCTCTCCTCTAAAACACAGAGCTGCGAGGAGGAGGAGGTGGAAGGTTTCAGACTGCCGAGTTAGTGAGCTCACAAACCAAACCGAGCTGCAGACACAATGACGGGGTGTTTTTTTTTTTATTCCTCCAGAACACAGCCCGGGTTTGATGCTCACAATGAAAAACCGAAGCCACAACAGAGATAACGGGCCGGAATGCGGAGTCTGGAAACTCTTAAGGAAAAAAAAAAAGGCGTCCTCGGAGTGTGAATTCTGTCCCCTACTGGTGCAAAGAAACACTTCAGTGACTCAACATGCGGAGCTGGAGGTGATGAAGCAGCAGCCACATGAGTTACATGCATCATCACGCCGTTGCTAGAAATTAGTGACTCGGATTGAACCGCAGAAATACGCTCATGATGCACAGCGGTGACAGCAACCTCCCAATGGGTTCCAGCGATAAATCAGAGGGGTCACGGGATAAGTACACTGTAAAAAAAAAAATACTGGTTTTACCTGGAGTTATTTTACAGATTTGGTAAAGTACAGCGGACATCTAGTAAATTTACAAAGAAAAAGAAGTAGTTAAGAAATTAACCATCAAAAAATCTGAATTGAAATGAAAAACAAGCCAAAGCTGTACATTATGTGTAGATCAAAAATCTCTATTTTTTATTTGTATTTTTTAAAATAAATGGTCATTTGTTCCTAAGTTTGACAGGATTCTTTTTTAAAAAAACTGTATTTAAACCATCAAAAGACACTATTTTACTGATATCTGCTATTATGTGAAAGAAAAATTACATGTATTAAGGAATGAAAAATAGTAAATAATTATTTGTAATTTTTTACAGATTTTCCCTGTTTTCCTAGATTACAGATAATATCTAGTAAAATCACATAAAAAATATTAATTTACATGTTGACTGTAATGAAAAAACAAGACAAAACTGTGCATAATGTCCACAAATAAAATCTAGATTTTTACAAATAGCAATGCACCTTTTTTTACATTATACTACAAATATTTCTAATTATTTTCTTTCTTTTTTTTCATATATCACATTCATATGTTTTCAGTATTCTGCATTTTTTAAACATATTTTTTTTCTGGCAACATCAATAAATTAAACAATGACTTCAAAGCTTCCCCATCGGACAAACTAATGTGATGACACAGCTTCTAAGTGAACCCAAGCATCTTTTTCTCCACCGCTGTCCGTAAAAGACGTTCTCAAATATCAGACAACATATACGCCGATGCCGATATATCTGCCACAGATGCTATCTGCCGACCACTGTATCAGTCAGGTGCTAGAAGAAAGGTTTGAATGTGAGCAGAAGTGAATTAGATTCATTGAAATAATGAATATTTATTGGTGCGAAAAGTTGTAACATGCATTTTTACCCAAAAAGAGGGGAAAAAAAGATTAATCATGCCTGTAGTTGTGCTGACTCAGCGTGAATAATGGTTAAAGAGTAAAGTTGATCTAATATTTGAAAATAATAGAGAACGCCTGGGAGGCTCACTGCATTTTATTTCGATGTATTCTGAGTTTTCAAACACTGCCTGAATTTTTCCATGACATATTTCATGCAAAAAAACCCCCACAAATTGATGCATAAACGTCCCCACAATGTATGAAACTAAGTCTTGGATGCTCAAAACTTCCTCTCTCCTCCATGTTTAAAGGAAATCTACTCCCTGTGCCAGCTTGGCATCCTCTGATGGAGTCGTAGAGTCGATTTCTCCGTCTAGACAGCCACTATGTGTAATCTATTAAAGTGGATTCTTCAAAAGCAAAGCAAAAAAAAAAAGCCGGAGCTGTTTTAAGCAGGTTAATTTTAACTTTAATCTCCAGTAAATCCCCATGCAACAGAGCCTATAGCCCTACTGAGGCTGTAGTTACCAGGCAGCGACACTAGAGGGCGGCTACCACACAGTGTGGCGGCAGATGGGTGGAGAAAAGCCCCCAGAGGGCAGTGGGCCGACAGGGGAGCAGAGGGCGGAGAGCCTCGTGGAGCTGCACTGCTTCCCTACCAGAGGTGACCTACAGGCAGCTATCTGTGATCCCAGGCTATGAGATCACAGAGGTCACACCTGTTGTAGTTTCTGAGGTTGCAAACGGCCTCTGGAGGCTCAGAGACGATGGCAGGTGGAGTCGGAGGGTCAGATATCCCATCGGCCCACAGCTGAGCGGAGCTGGGTGGTCCACAGGACTGATAAAACAACAACAACAGCAGCAGCAGCAGCAGCAACATGTGGCTCGCTCCTGCAGAGGATTAAAGCAGCCCACCTGACCAGGACTCCAACACACTGCGCAGGAATTCTTTACATACGTGTGCTTGTAAATGTGTGTTACAGAGCAGCAGCAGCAGCAGCAGCATGAGGTCGAGACACGTGAGCGGTTTCAGCGAGGAAACACAAGAAATACGTTTTCACTCTTTGTGTCACGTCATTCATGTTACTACACAAAGCTGATTATGTAGATCATGTTCTCATAATAATACTAATAAAAGTCAGAGTCCATCCTTCACTGACATACTGCTGCTTGAAAAACAGACTACAGGCTATTAGTTTCATTACTGGTTAATCTGATGATTAATATGTCTATTAGTTTACGTATTTAGTCCATAAAATGTAAGAAAAAAAACTAAATATCGCCGCCATCATGAGCACAACAGGACGTCTTTGTAGTACTGGTGTTCAGCAAACAGTGTAAAACGCAAGACAACCAGTTCACTTTTGTCATTCAGTAATAAAGTGATACAGTGACATAAACTGTAAAAAAAAATATAAATAAATAAATAAAACATTTTTCTTTTAAAAACTGTTATTTTATGGAATTTTTTAATTTTTTCCTAAAGAATTTTTTTCTGTATTTACTCAGATTTATGATAAAATGTAATTACAAAAATTGAGTGTAAATGTACATATTTAATGTAAAATAACATTAAAAACTGTAAATTACCATAGAATTCACATTTTTTATTTATTTTTTTAATTTATCACAATTTACCAAATATTTCCTTTTTATTTAATAAACTGTTAAATTAAGATTTAATGCTGATTTTATTTCTCAAATTAGACACAATTTGTGAAAAAATATTGCTTCAATGATTTTACACAGATTTATTTGTTTGTATCATATTATTACACAATATAAGTGATTTCATGGGTTTTATCCAAAAAAATATTATTCATTAAACATTAAACAGCTAAAAAAAGTACATGTTATCGCATCTAAAATCATCTGTTTACATTATGTTTTATATTTTTAATCGTGGAAAATTTTAATATCTTTGGTGCCCCGACTGCCAAAACATTAAAACATTTTTACAGTATTTTTTTTTTTTTTTTTTTACAGTGTATTGCTTTGTTGTTGATTGATAAACTGAACAGTCGACTTTCTATTCAATTAAAACCCTGCAATGATTCTAACTTGAGAATGTGCTGCTTTTATTTATTCCGTGTAAACTACATTTAAAAAAAGAAACTGCACATCCTGAACATCTACAGACAAAAAACGGACTTTGTGGTGGGAAAATATGATCCAAAAAAATCATGAGAAAATGTCACATTAGGGATTTATTATGAAAATTCCACAATATTTCATGTCATTTTATGGCCTCCAAGAGTAACAGGGGTATTAAGTGATAAGGAAAAATATAAAGTGTGCGTTGGCTCCAGACACAAAAACAGCCCCGTGGAGATTTACAGCACAAAGAAATGTTAGCGGCTGAGTCAGGACTGTAAATGTGTCCATCGTGCTACATCTGCCGCAAGGGAACGTGGGATACATGAGTCAGCCGGCCAGCCAAGCATCTACGTAGCCAGAAAAAAAAACAGCAGATAGAGTAGAAGGAGAACATGGAGGGTGGGGTGGGGGGGGGCGCTGACAGATGTTGGAAAGCAAACACCGTGGGGGGAAATTTTACTGAGAGTAAAAAAGAAACGAGGGCAGAGAGCGATGTGAAGTCAGGAAGGTAGCAGATGGAGACGAGGACGGAGAGAGCATTTGGAAAGACAGCAGTGACACATATTTACTCACAGATGCTCTAATTACCTCCCATACATCCCACACTCATCGTAGACCCAGATTGCGTGACTGGAGGCCACTTTCTAATCGTTCTGCTGCTAAAATAAAACTTGAATAAACTATTAACACACATCCAGCGGAGTCTTGGTGAATTATTAAATGCTCTAATGGAGGGTTAGTGCGCACAAAACTGTAAGCATGAAGGAAATAAAGGGAGTTTTTATGCGTGCTAAGGAGGGACTAAGAGGCTGCATGATGTTTTGTAGCTCACTAAGTGGAAGGATGCTGCTCCGCTTTAACCTAATTAGCAGGGAGTGGCTCCTGCAGCATGCTAAGGTCACGTCTGAACTCAAACAAAGAGGAAGCAGCGTCTAAAGCTGAACTATTCACCTGCAGAGTCATGGTTTCGGTTTTATTGCATTGGATTTTCTGTTTTGGCATAAGCAGAAACGCAATTCTGTGACTCAAAGTGCTAGAAAGATCACGTTCAGATATCAAAATAGCAGCATTTCTTTACGGGAAACAACACGAGGGCAGTTTTTATAGGAAATATTGCTTTTCTTTAGAAATGAAGGCGCTTCCAGTAAAAATGTGTTAATATATATGAAACTGTGTCAGAACAACAGAAAGAAATTTTCACTGTATATCTCACTTAAAACCTCAAAATCCAAACGCATCGAACAGCTTCTTTAGTGACATCAAGTCAAATTACAAAAGCAGTGAGAAAATAAACACAGAGATGTGCCGCCAAAGTAAAAGCTGGTAAACTGGAAAAACATGAACATTTTCTGTTTTGGAAACTAAATTTATTGTAAATGAAAATGCAGGAATATCAGAGACCCTAAAGCTTAAAAATTAGGTAAATATTCAATAGATAAATTAAGCATACTATGAAAAATAAATGTTAGTCAGTTTTTAACTTTAATTTTTAAAATAAAGTAGTTACAAGTTGTTGTTTTTTTCAGTTTTTGTTGAATTACCAATATTAACTAGTAAGAATCACAGAAGTCATTGACAGTGCAGTACTAAATAAGTGCATCTGGCATCAACCAACATCAGACTGCAAAAAAACAGGTCAAAACTGGAAATAATGCAGATAATCTGTGATTTAATTTTAAAAAAAAATTCTGAATTTGTTCTTTAAAAATGTGTGGCCATAAACTAACACTATTTTTAGTGCATATAAACCAGCAAAAAGTTAATGTTGTTATTTTGTCTGTTTTGTTAAATTACAGATAATATCTAGTAAAATCACAGAAAAATATTTAATGTAAAATTACACTATTTTTACTTTATCTAAAGCAACAAAAAATACACAATTTTAGAGATATTTGCCTTTTTTTTAAATTGAAAAAAAAAGTATATTAAGGACTGAAAAATTGTAAATAATTTGACTTATTTTTCAGATCTTTCTTGTTTTGTGAAATTACAGATACCATCTAGTAAAATCACAGAAAAATGTGTTTATTTACATGCTAACTGGAAAAAAAGAGCCAAAACTACACATGAGGTCCAAATGAAAAATCTGTATTTTCACAAATAGTAAGACGTTCTTTTGTTTTTTCACGACTAGAAACAGGATTTAAATTTTTTTTTTTTTTTTTTTTTTTTTACCAGGCACTATCAAGTAAACACATACTTTTTGGTGATCTTTTTCCATCACTCAGGCCTACAGCTACGAACGCAGCCTGTTTCCAGGTCGTCAGGCTTCATCCTGACTCTAATCACAGTCACTCGTTACCCATCACCTCCACACTGACCGTTACCATGAGAACCAACAAGTCGCCTGTTCGAGCACGAGAAAAACCCTGCAGGGCCACGAGTTCAACGGCAGAACTGTTAACGCTCATTATCGGTTTGAAATTGGCCTTCACAGCTGATTTTTCCCCCTCGAGAGCTTAAGTTCAGGACCAAAACGTGTCACGCTGCAAACCAGCTCAAGATCATCTGATGCAACTTTGATGGTCACAGCTTTAACGAGGAACATTGGAGGAATGAAAAATATTCCACTTCTGCGTGTTTGCTTTTCATGGTTTAGAGCTGCATGAGAGTTCACAGATCCAACTAAGAATGCTTAAATAAAAAGAAGACTGTGTTCCAGTTAAAGGTGTGAGAC
>NW_007578425.1:327474-362152 GCF_000690725.1 Stegastes partitus | reverse complement strand
TGACATTCTTCATTGTAGAGCGTCATAACCAATGACATTTCAACCATGGGAAAATAAAGATATGCAAATTTGAACTCATTAACATTTGCATTACCTGTTTGAATAATCACACTTCTGACAAGACTGCAATTAAGCAAGATTGATGCAAAGTTCAGGGTTAGGGGACGGTATATATTTGCTCTTGGATCATTTACCCAAGATACGTGTGTGTTGTGGAGGCTCAGTGTGTCAGATAGAAGGACTGATCTCTGTGAGAGGAAAAGGTCATCCAGTAGCCATCAGTACAGCTGGATTATCTGTCAGAAATATTCTGAATTTTCTTTAACATTTCTTCTTAAGACAGCAGTGAGAGAGCTTTCTCGCTACGACCTGCGTTTTAAAAAAAATGTTTTACATTTAAAATAACATCTTAGGACATGTGTTACGTCCACAGAGAACTGCTCAGATGAAGTGACTGACCTGCTAACCCAGTTAACTCTAGCGTGGATAGTCAGGATTAGTCTTTGACTTTAAGGAAGCTGAGCGGACTGCACGGCTCACCTTTAGACGGATTGAAACAAGCAGACAACAGTGTTTTTTTTTTCCTGCTCTCAGATCAGTTTGTTACAGTTTCTGCAGCAAAACTTCTACTTAGGAGCCTCCTGTTAAAAAAAAAAAATCACTTTTCTCATCATATTTGTTGGATAGCATCAGTTCTTTAAAGACAAAATAAATGCAGTCAGAAACAATTTTACAAATATATGCTGAATATTTTCAACCTGCATCAAACATGACAAAGTGTGCAGCCATGGTATGCGTTTAATTAAAGTTTTAAATAGAAGCAGATGAAAGATTGTGGGATGCTCGAGCACCCAGTCTCCTGTGGGTTTAGTGTGAACACAGGAGAGTTGGTAACACAATTTGTTAAAGACAAAGACTTTGTCTCAGTCGGAACTATTTGATTGGATCCTTGTGAGGTCTCTGTAGGACAAAATGCTCTGCCAGGACAGCGTGCCACACTGCGGCTCTGTGCATCGAGCCAACTGTACTGTTTTCTTCCTCTCTTATGCGTCTCACTAAAGCAACAAACGGTGCATGGCGATAGGTCAGCCTTCTGTTTGGTCTGTTAAATGTGGACAGCTCAGGGATTTTTTTCAGAGAAACTGCTTCTTTGCACTGTGCAGGAATCAGCTGTAGGGCAGCAGACAGTGGATTTGACCTCAAACAGGAAGTCTGACTGTCTAATGTTATACGTTAGCAGATCACCCAGACAGACTACAGTATAAATAACCTTTAACCCAGCCGTTGGAGGAGCTCGCCACGCCACACGTGCCTACAAATTAACACTTGGTTCTATTTGTAAATGTAGGTCAGACAAGGGTGTGGTATCCTCTGTTTACTGGAAACCTCTACCTGTCTAACAGGAGATTATCTTGGTGCCGTCATCGCCGCTCGCCGGTGCTGAGGAGGGATTTCTGGGTTTTACTTGCGTATGATTTTGCACAACCCGGGATGACATGGGAATACAATGAAAACCCTCCAGCTGAAACAAAACAAAACAAAACAAAAAAAAGTATAACCACATTATGATGATGCCTCCCTTTGCTCTGGTGTGGTGGTGTTTGCTCATGCATGGGTGGGGGATTCCCTGATTATTGCAAGTTTCAGTTGTTTTTATGATGTTTTTCTTGCACAACCTCCTTCACGGTCAACACACTGAACAGGAGAAAAAAAAAAGCAAGCCAATGTGTGTTTGTTCAACAGCAGCATTTCCTCTGTTAACAAAAAAAAAGAAAAGAAAGAAGGATGCTCTCAATGTTAATGTCCACTCTACAGTTATAGCACCAACCATTGGCCACCCCTCTCTGCTGCCCTGAAATGGTCCAGCCCTGATTTGCATAAGTTGTCTGCGGGTAGCTGCATGACCAGCAGGGGTAGGTTAGGAGAAGGAGTGCATGTGGTCTATATACACATGAGTAGAGACACGGACAGAGGAGCTGTGTGTGGACTGTATTGTGAAGCTTGGAGTCTTGCACTGAACCAGACAGAGTTATGTACTGTGCTCATCCTGTCTCTGGCACAGGCAACAACTCATTGATGTACTGCTACAACATGAAACCAGTGAGTACATGTTTTCTGTGTGTTTCTCTGACATGTCAGTGTGTTTGGCCATGATGATGATGCTGTTGTTTGTTTGTTTACTGGTTGAATCATATGTTCTGTATTTTTTTTGTGTGTGTGCATCATTATGGGATTGCTGGTAGAACTGGTGTAAAAGTTAACATTTTTCTAATTTCTTAAGAGTTGTTGGGGATGTTTCCTGACTTTGCGTGTAACATTTGAGAGGATGTGAGATTGTTTCACGTGTGTCAGTGAGGAATAAAAGGGAGAAGGAGCTTTATGATCTGTGAAGCTTTTTATTGAACTTGGGAGAGTTAAGTTTGTGTGACATCATGAGGTTAAAATCTCAGTGAGTTCTCCAACTGATCATTTTAATGTTTATTATAACACCATTTAAATCATAATTTATTCAAACTCCCCATGCACATTTAAAACAACATCCACATTCATTAGCTGAGTACTGTAACATGTCAACTGGCTGCTGGTTTTAGGTTGAAAAAAAAGAAACTGTTAAAATGCACCAGCGAGACTCTCGTGCTTCTTCCTGTTTGCTGAGTACCATGTAGTCAAGCCTGGCAGCAGAAAACATCTTGACATGAAGCAGATTGCTGCTATTTCTATTTGATTTAACCCCGCTATGTTGGAGCAGTCCCTCCACCACTGCAGCCATTATCAAAGGCAGCTTTGATCTCTGTGAGACTAACCATATCCAGACATCGTGGATCACAGAGGCAGAAAATTGGTTGCATGTGGCTGGAGTTGGCCATGGTGGAGCACAGGATGGGCCTTGAATAGCAAGTTGATATTTCACTCATCTAGCATCATAATGCCGTGTGCATTCACAATGGGACTGTAGCTGTTTGTCCTTTTTATTTGTGTGACTTTATGCATATTTTTTTTTAACTGAAAATAAAAGAAATTCAGCTGATATAGTGACATCAAGGACACTTAAATGAGATTGTTGTTTCGAGCAGATATTAATTTATAGTATTCCATCTTCTTTAAAAGAAGAAGAAGAAAAAAAAAGTCCTTTATCATTTGTGATTCCATGATTGATGGTTCCTAAATCAATGCTATGCTAAAAGAGGATGCCATGGTGACGGCCCCTCTCCAGCGGGGGCCAGAGAGGGCGTGCTGGGGCGGGGGTGTGACCATTATTAACGGGTCGCCTGCTATGCTGATGGTAAGAAGGACAATTGGCTTTATCCTCTGCCATATGCTGCCCATGGCGGCTCAGACGGGCCCAGTGTCGACAGGGGCTCCTCTGTTTGGCCTAGCCCACAATCACCATGGGACTCATGCCAGCCAGGGTCACGGCTGTGTGTGTGTGTGTGTGTGTGTGTGTGTGCGTGTGCTTAAATGCGTGTGGCTTTGTGCGTGCGTGCGAGTGTGCTTGCACAGGCATACTCAAGAGAGTCTTTAATAGCCTGCTTTACAGAACTTGTCGTCCGGGTAACTGACACCCCATTGATGCTGCGCAGGGAGGTTTATTTTCATTTCCTGGGGCACATCAAAGCAATCGAGAGAGGTGCAGGTGCAGCCCAGACCTCTTGGTGTGTTTGAGTGATTGAGCATGTGTTGGTGTGTTTTGTGTGCATATGCGCCGTTTGTGGTCCTGCACTTCACAATTAAAAGCAAAAAAAAAAAAAAAGAAAAAATCCACATACGCTGAAGGCATTTTTAATTCTTCGATTTGTTTGTTATTAATATTTAGTTTCCTGCTGGGGAGGATCATTAGGGTGAGACTCACTTCTCTGTTTGGCTTCTTTCTGAGGACAAATCATGAGAAAGGCTTGGAATTCAATTTTTGTTTGAGGGGGGAGAATTGTATCCCAGTCTTCTGAAGCCAGCCGAACCTGATCATGATTAGGGCAGGGATTTCTCATGGTGAATGGTTCCTAAATCCGGATGAGGAGGTGCATGGATCTGCAGCTTATGGATTATCGCAATAGCTCTAAGTGTGCATCAGCTCTCTGCTTTGTTTTCGTAATACTGTTGCTTCAGCTCGCGCTCGCAGTATTCACACGTTTGTCAGATCGCCACGACTGATACACATTCAAATTAGTGTTTGTGTACGTAACCTTGTGTTTCTCCCTTTACGTATCTTCTTTATTATTTATCTTTTTTTTTTTTTTAGGTTTATGGGCAGTCTCCCAGCACTGACAACATCAACCAGAACTCATTGTCACATCCGTCAACCAAGGCCCCCAACAATGTGTTCGCAAGCACATTCTTCGGTGAGCTCAGACCTTCCCGAATGATTATGTTTATCCATCCATAGAATATTTTTGCTTTGGTTCGGTATTCATTCGAAGCTGTCATCCCTTTACTAAGTTGGCACACAAATACAAGACATCAAGTTGGAGTTTGATTAACCACCTCCACCACATGAACACACACCAGTGGCCTGCTTTGTCTGTTTCTACATGTGCAACAGTGGTTTAGCCTTTTCCTCTATAGAGTCAGATAAATTACAGTTTTCCAATCATAATCAGTTCCAAATTTATAAGAGAGGAAATTAATTACATCAAACCAAAATGTCACTTCATGATAACAAAGACACTATCAAACAACCTACCGCCATGCTTGGGGCTGTACTCTGCTTCAAGCAGGTAAAACCTTGTGCACCATCTTAGTTTAACATGAGGACATTGTTTTTTTCTTGTCATAAAGCAAAGTGTTGGACAAATTTAAGATTCAGCCTCATGGTGGCACAATTTGAAAAGTCAAGAGGTCACCAAAATAACTGCAATTCATTTTGAGTAAGACGTTATATGTGTACCAAATTTAAAGTTGTTGGAACAGTTAATCAAAATCTCAAATGTGGACCTTGTGGTGGCATGAGAAGAAAAGTTTGACGATAGACTGGATATAAAAGATGGATGTAGCCTAAGTTTGGAATTTAGATGTAGACGTCTTGGTCTTTTAAAGCTAAACTTGGTTTGATCTGACTTGAAAACAGCCTGTACAGTAGCGCTTTCTTAATCACAGGGTAGCTCACATGCCCTACTTTGTCATCTGCTTTACTCTGACTGGGACCATAATTTGCAAATTGAACACTGTGCCTTATTAAAGGAGACTTGACCCTAAGGACTGAGACCATAATCCTATTAGGAAAATGTTTGCTGAGGTAACAAATCAAGTGAGAAATAGCGTCATTTTGTCATAGATTTCTATACGATCAGACTTCTTTGAGGAGTTGCCCCCTGCTGGTTGTTAGAAAGACTGCGGGTTTAAGCCACTTAATTTTTCAGACCAGAAGGCTGCATCCGTTCTTTGTATATAATCTGTGACTTGCAGGCTCACCAGAGTCAGTGGTATTAGTCATCCTGGAAACACCAGTCAGTATTTCTACCAATGCATGTTGTAGTTGTTTAGATATTTTGTTAGATTTTATACATTTTCTGCTACGTGAAGATTCAGAGATCACTAATACGAATTATCCTCTCGATGTCTGTACGTAATTTCACGGCAAATTGAGATTAAAAAGAACAAGTTTACATATTATAAAGAGCCAAACTTGGCACGTTCTAAAATTCCCATAAACATTGTCACATCAGAGACATTAATTGGTGTTGTCCACCCATTTCCTGTTTTTAGCTTTAATTCAATCTGTGAAACTCTGTGATTGGACTTCATTGTTTTCATAGAGGCCACCGGGCTGTTTGAGATGCTGTTCCAGTGCTGACTATAACATATCGTTATTCATTTTAGAGGGGATGAGCAATTCACCTGACATCTGGAATGCTGTAAACGGGCTGAACCAGCAGGGCTATGAAGGTGCGCTGGGAGCAGCCACAACCCACCAAACACAGCCGGCCAGCTACAGCAGCCTGCAGCCGACACACAGTCACCTGGTGAGATTTACCTCCAGGTTGTTGGATGTTGAGCTGTCTGACCCTCTTTGGTTTTAACCGTGTGCCTGCGTCTCGTTCAGGATTACTCTCCGCATTCGGTGATGGCTGCTGACATGAACAGGGGTCTTCCGCCCATGTCCACCTTTCATCGCAACAACACAGTAGCTCGCACCCCGTCAATCAACACCTCAGAGAACTCTGCAGGTGAGGAAAAGTGCATTTTTTCTCTGATTTGATTGCTACTTTTTCTACATTCTTTTAATAAATGTTTTTTTTATTCAGTCTCAGGGAGCCAAGGAAATGTGTCAGGAGCATCACAGACAGGCGACACCTTGGGCAAAGCTCTGGCCTCTGTAAGTAGGCACCACCTCAATCCCATTAGACCCGTTCATCTCTGCCCCGTTATGTTCAAACAGCCAGGTCAGAGCATAAAACCAAGTCCTGAGAGCCCCAGTGGTATAATGCAAAGCTTCCTCCCGGCTAGCAACAGATCAGTGCATATTAAAGAAGGACTACTTTCGTGCTGCAAGACTTTTTATTGGCTGCTGACTAGTAAAATGACCAGAATTGATGAGTTTAGTTCAGCTTACGAGCCCGCTCCAAAGGTTGTGGCAGCAGCTGTAAAACCCTGCACAGAAATGACAAGTTGTGCTTTTAAAATGATCCATGCCCCGGTCTCACTGCTCCCACTCTTCCTCTCTCTCCCTCTCGCTGTCTGCTATCAGATTTATTCCCCCGATCACACCAGCAGCAGCTTCCCCTCCAGCTCGTCCACACCGGTGAGGTCTCCGTCTCCGCTGCCGAACGCAGCTGAACCTGCAGGTACATTGAAACAAAAGCCTGCAGCCTGGTGATGCATTACTGAAATATGATTTTAATTCCTGTATATTCCTGTGTCTTCATGTCCTGTTTTGGTTGTTTTTGTCCTCTCAGGTACCAATATGTGGCCCCGCAGCTCCGTTCCGGCACCGGTGTCGCCACATTATGAGTCTTCACTTATATCACTGGTAAAGAGCTGATCTGATGTGTTTACAAGTTTAGATTATTTATTGTAACATATCAAGCCAATACATGTGTGGATATATAAAAATAAAAACATATTTGAAAAAAATTAAATTCAAGAGAGTTTGCATAAAATCAAATAAATACATTTTAGTAACAAGATGGACTGGTGACCTGTCCAGAGTGTCCCCTGCCTTCACCCTAAGTCAGCTGGGATAGACTCCAGCCCCCCATGACCCTTGTGAGGATGAAGCGGTGTATAGATAATGGATGGATGGATTTTAGTAACAAACATCCAGCAGAAACCAAAACTGGGTGAAAACTGAAAAAGCAAACAACACACAAATCTTAAGCAATAAAGAAATAAATAACTTCTATTATGCAATAATATTTCTACTTGTACTAAACCTTTGGTTCACTTTTACACATAATCTATAGCTTTACATAGTATAGTAGCATTTTTTTTTCTATTTAAGTACTTTGAGAACAAAAACATCAACAACAACAGCAAAAAAGAGTCATTTTCTTTAAATATGAACACATACTTGACCAATAAAGCTTATTTTGATTCAGAATATTTGGGAAATAAGCTTATTTTACTTGAGCTGAGATCAATAGCAGTATTGTCTCTGTCCATTAAAATTGCAGCTACAGCATCTTAGCTTAGCTTAGCATAAGCAGAAAATCTGGCTTTGTCCAAAGGTAACAAAATATGACAATCAGAACCTCTAATGCTCACTACGTAAAAAGTTATGGTTTGTTTATTTAACAGGGTGACCAAACATCCTGTTTTCCTCAGACATGTCCTGTTTTCACATCCTGTCCTGGCTGTCCTGGTTGTTTTTTAAAAAGTGATGAAAATGTCCTGGTCCTGCCCTGGAGGAGGCATACTTTAAATGTATTGAAATGATAAGGCATCTTTGAGTAAACTTCAAGTATCATTTGAGTATCTCAAGGCTGGGTTGAGTGTCCTGGTTTTGGGTCATGACCATATGGTCACCCTATATTTAATCCATACAAAATCTGAAGTCTAAAAACCCCAAATGTAGTTTTAGAGTGTTTTTGTTCCGTTCACTGTCACAAAACAGATCAACAGTAGGTGTTTCCTTGTTTCCAGTCATGTGCTAAGCTAAGCTAAGCTAAGCTAATCAACTGTTGAGTGTAGCTTCATATTTAACAATCATAAATCATAGTTGCATTGATTTTGTCAATTAGTGAATACGCCCATTGCCATTAATATTCAACTATTACTAGAACATTTCTGTAATTTATGTTAAAACTTAGACTTGGCAATCTCACTCTAAACTGAATTCAAACTGCTAAAATTTCCTTTTTTTTTTTTTTTTTTGGAGGGAAAAGATTAGCTTTACTCTTCATTGTGATCTTATCTTTCAAAGACTGTCTTATCTTTAGCCTGTGTCTCAGGACTGTTTCCTGCTGTTTCCAGTCTCAGGTGGAGGACCGCCTGGACAGACTGGACGATGTGATCCACGTCCTGAGGAACCACGCTGTGGGTCCTACAGCCGCTCTGCCCCCCGACATCCACGGTCTGCTGAACCAGACCCACCACGGCCACCCGGGCTCTGCCAGCACTCTGCCACTCTCCTGTCACCCTCCAGCCATGGTTAACAACCATTACTTTGAAGTATTTAAAGCAGGACAGGCCAGTGTGTATGGAAATTCCATGTTGCGTGTGTGTGAGTGCGTGCTGGTATTCAATTTCAGGAATTTTCCACCCGCTACGTCTGCATGTTGTCCCCATGTAAAGGTGGTTGTCCTTGAAATCGGAAACTGAGCACAATGGGAGAGCGCTGCGATGTGTCGTCCTTGCATGGGAAACGTACAGTATGTGCGGACTCTAATTCCACTGTGGGGCGATGGGGGACGGCGGCGTCGTGCACTCCCATCCAAGCGTGTTTCCCTTCGAGCAGACCAGGGGATTTTAGCCCAGCTGGAGTGGAAGTACATGCAGGGGCACGGGGTTTTTAGTTTAATCCTTTGAGGGGGAGGGGGGTATTAAATTCTCACACTTTTATTTTTTTTCCAAAGGATGCTGTCAGTTAGGAGCGAATCATTCCTGAAGAGAATTAGGGGTATGTTTAGGGAGTATGTAGTAGTTTTAAGAGACGGATTAAGATTGTCTGAGATTAAATTAATTCTGTAGAGCGAGAGATCTGCTCGGGGTCACTTCGGAAATGAGAGGGCAGATGTTGGTTTTGTGACTCACTTGTTAGTGGATGCAAGAGCTGGATATTGTATGTGACCGACTGTCTTAGGAAGATTTATGGAGCCACATGATCATTAATGCTCCACATTATAGGATCCTCATCTGCTGAATTCTCCAACGTGGGCTGTTGAATGCATGAATATTACCTTTTTTTTTTACTCATGCAGTTCTTTGTTTGTCATAAAGGTTGAAGCTGTCAGTATGAACAACAACCACTCGGCCTTCCAGAGTCGCACACAAAATGGCCACCCGTACCCGGCCAGACAGAGGGCCACGCTGCAGCCGGCGCAAGGAGGAGGCAGAGGTGAGTTATCCCTCTCATCTATCACCGGATTCGTGTGTTTCACCTCCTCTGCCTGCGCTCTTGAAGCCTTTCCAGCTATAATATGATTTTATATTCGCTGTGATCTCTCCACAGGTGGTCTGGGAGTTCAGGGTAATCTGGAGCTTAAGATGGAAAGCGTGGAAAGGGAGGAGATGATGCACACAAATCACGGTCACAGCTCCGACAGCCAGAGATCAGATGAGGAGAGCGAACACAAAACACAAGGAGACAGGTAAACAGCCCCGCAATGGAAAAGGAAACTGTTAGAAAAATAACTATTTTGTGCCCCAGACTCCTGAATCTGAACAGCCAGGCCTGTATGTAGAGATGTTTGTGGGCTGCATGATTAATGATCTACAATAAAAATATGAATTAAGGCGAACAAATAAAAGAATGCATTGTGACTAATGTGATTAATAGAGGAAAATAAACACAAATGACAGTTGGTTCACTGTTTATTTAATGTCACTACGCTACACACGATCAAATAAAAGTCCCTGGCCTCGAAAGCAAGAAGAAGAAGAGAAACCTTCTTGCCTTTTGGTTGCACTAATTTAAAACACTGTGAGCCCCCCGCTGTGAAGGACAGCTGTGTCGAGTTGAGCCTGTTTAGCTCTGCCTCATATTTCTTCTTGGTGTTGCTTTAAGTTGCAATGAATTAGATGAACAAAGAACAAAGAAGAATAAGAACAGCTACCAGGACGCACGCTTTGTGATAAAGACGTCAGTGACACAAAGATGTATTTTGGTTGTGGGGTTATATCAAGAAAAAAAAACAAAAGACAAAGCAGACCATAATAAGTCATCACCCCAGTAGCCATTAAGAGTGAAACACAGTTCATGCCGAGCTTTTCTTCTCTTGCATTATTTGCGGCTTCTTTGATCTGATGATTTATTTTTCTTGATTAATCATTCAACCTATAAAATGTAGAATGTCATGAACCCAAAGGCATTTAAATGTGAAAAAAAAAGAAAGAAATGGAGCAAATTATCACTGATGAGAAATTGCAAACAGGGAATGTTTGGTATTTTTTTGCACCATTCTTCATTCATACTGTTGCAGATTTATCTTCAGTTGGCCAAATTAATCTACTAAGTGTTTCAAGTCAGTCACTGGAAATGTATAAAGTCGGAGATTTACAACCAAACTGTGCGTCTTGAAAAGCTCACAGCGTCGAGTACATGTCCTGGTGTCTCTGCCCACAGAGGTCACTTCGGGCCAAACTTCTTCTTGACATCAGCTCTGATGTCTGAGTGCATGTTTTCTTTTTATTTAGATCCATAATCTAGTTGAGGGATATCAGTACTGACGTATGTGGATGACCTCCAGCAACAATTTTCTTTTGGGCATTGCTTGTTTTGTTTTTTTTATTCAAACCAAATGATAAAATAACAGAAAAGAAAGCAGGAAAATTGTGCAAATGTGGGACTAGGAGTGGACATTGACTGAGGATGGATTTTCTAAAAAAAATAAAAAAGTGGTTTTAAACACAAATGCTCCGATGGGAGATTGTTAATCATGGGTCTGATTACATGAGCCGTCGCCTGTGTTTCATGTAAAACAGTTTTTGCAGAACAAATGAGAGTCAGATGACCTCAGGAGACTGAACAAGATCATCTTTGCTCATCAACCAGCAGAGGGCAGAGAAATCCACAGTATAACTTTCCACAGTCTGCCTCCCTTCACTTTGGACATCAGTTTTAAATCTGCACGTTTTAATGTTGTAGCATCCATGAGGACGAGGACCTGAGTCCGGAGCAGAAGGCCGAGCGCGAGCGGGAGAGGAGGATGGCCAACAATGCCCGCGAACGTCTGCGTGTTCGGGACATCAACGAGGCCTTCAAGGAGCTCGGTCACATGTGTCAGCTGCACCTGAAGAGCGAGAAGCCGCAGACCAAACTGCTGGTGCTGCACCAGGCTGTGGCGGTGATCCTCAGCCTGGAACAGCAAGTCAGAGGTCAGTGCATCTTTGCTGCAGGGAGGTGCTGCTGTTCTCCTCTCTGAAGATCCCACCACACTGGGAAGGGATGACACCTCTTTGACACTTTAGAATAAATGAAGACAACTAGACATGCTTTAATGCTTTTAATTTATAAAAAGAAATACCCTTCAATTATTTTTAGTCATGCCTTTTTTGCATTCATTTTGTTGAACTCATGTATTCAGTTTTGACCACATGAGGGCAGCACAGTAAGCTGCAAACAAAGCAGACGTTCTCACTTTATAGAACTGAGATGGTGAAGCTGATAGCAGTTGCAGATGATGAGGATCATTAGCATTCACTCAGGGTTGTGCTTCGACCCACCTGAGAAAAAATGCGTCCAGAGTCACCCCCCTTTTTGCTCTGTTTTTGGTCTCCACCAAATTACCTTAAGGAATTTATGTGGCTCATTAGCTGCTAAATGCTCTGCCGATCACTTTGTCTGCCATTTAGTGAGTCTTTGAGGTTTTTCAGCTGCCTGCTGTGGCCAAAAAAAAAACAACACTGATGTGGTACAAGATAGTCAAACAAAATAAAAGATGCTCAAATGCTCCACAGCACTATGAGAACTGTAGAATCTGGTAAAAGTTCTATAATGTAAAAATGCACCACGAATGACATCTCCTGCATAGCATCTTGTCTTTTGAGTCATTGCTAAGGTTAAAATATGAGTATTTTTTTAACATATCACATTAAAAGCCCTGTGAGGAGAACTGGACTATTTCTTACTTGTCTTGGCTGACAGCAGTTTATTTAATTTGCCATTGACCAATAATGTCAGCAAAGGCGTCATCCAAAGCGGAAAAGGTATTTTTGAGAAGTTTCCCACAACTGAAAAGTCTGAGAGAGCCTGACACATGGGAGTGATTAACAGTAATATCCATTTACCACCAGATGTCTCAATTTCTTCATTTCATCACATTAATTGGCTGATTTGTTACTGAACGGTTATCGTTTGATTCCCCCAGAGAGGAACCTGAACCCGAAGGCGGCGTGTCTGCGGAGGAGAGAGGAGGAGAAGGCGTCGGCCGTCATGACCGATCCTCAGTCCATGCATCTCGCTTTCCATCCCAGTCTGACAGACCCGGCAAACCCCATGGGCCACCTCTGAGCACCCGATAGTGACCACATCAAGTATTTAACATTAACTTATGCAGTTTTACATCACTGACAAACAAACTGATACATGCATGCTACGGGATTTTCAGGACACAAAAACAAATTCTAAAAAAAAAATCTAACCACAATCTAAACTGGTGGATATTTCTATTTAAAACAAAAAATAAATATATTTAGATGAAGTTCTTCAAAAATCCATTTATAATATTTGTATAAAATTGTCATTATTTGTGATGCCAGTGTGTCTTTGACGTCCAGATGTTGAATGAAGAGCATCCCAGGAGCATCCAGCTGTTCTGGGTGTCCAGCGTTTCTTCTGAATTTGGACCGGAGCGGAGAGGTCGTCCTCTCTCGTTAGAAAGTGTGATGCAGTTGAACAATCATCTCCTCGCTTCCCCAGCCGGACTTCTAACTTTGTGCCTGAACTTTACTTGTAAGAGACAAATGCATTGTAAGCTGCAGATGTTTTGTATATATTTTGTATATTTATTGATGATCCTTCTGTTGGAATATATCTGAACGGGTGAAACCCAGTAGTGACGAGGCGCCGTCTGCAGTTTGATATGTTTCTGACTGACTTTTAAAGTGTATCACTATCTTCCACCGAGCTCAGAGGACTTGACATTCCCATATTTGTGTTTCAGACAGCAGATTTCATTTGACCTGTGTGTTGCGTGTGTGTACGGGTGGAGGTTGTGTGTGAATATTGCAGAGGTTTGACCATTCTGTGAATGAACAGACCTCCAAGAATGTTCTTTAACATGCGGGCATCATCTGTTATTTGTAAATTTGTCCTAATAAGTTTGTGTTATTGCACTGTTAACAGGATTACACTTACTGAAACACTGGTGGACAGAATCCCTCCTCTTCTCAGTGTAATCATTGCTCTTCACATGTAGTCAGACAAGCTCTTTGCATGTTTGAGTTTTTAATAGAACTTTTCAGTTTTCTAAGTTATGTAAGTTATCTTTTATACAAATATTGTAAAATCCATCATGTCTCTGTTTGCTTTTGTCACTGATTTTACACAGGAAGAACATTTTAGTGCAGTTTACTAGATGTAGCTCAAATTTCATGCTCTGAGCAATACAGTGTTACAGAATAATTGATGTCTTGTTTACTTATCACACCAACGAACAGATGATACTAAAAAAAAAACAACCCAGAAATAATCTGAAATACTCCTATCATAACATGTACAGTATGTGTACAGTTTGAAGTAGCCTACAGGCATGTGTCAAAAATAATAATGTAGCAATAAATGTCATTTTTCAAATCGTTTGAGTCTGATTGGTTTGTTATGTAGAAGCTTAAAATACACTCACATCTATCATCTATCTACAGTATACTAACATGCCAAGTCTCAGTTTGACTATTTCCTCATGTTAACAAACATTTTTTAACATAAAATCTATATTGAAAATAAAATCTCCCAACATGGAAACTCAAAACAGTGAATGTAGCTGTGATCACTGAAACAAAACTGAGTACATCTTTGATTTTCAGATCATCTTAAATGCATCAACATGGTCAGGAAGTTCCCTGTAAACACCAGAACACTCAGTTTTACACTTTTTGACTTTTAAATTTTCTACATCGTGGCTCTAAATGAAAAAGAACTGACAGAGGCTCTAAAAAAAATCTGATTGTGAGACCTCACAAAGATGGGAAAAGATACAGGAAGATTGATGGTCAGGAGATATAGTACAAGAGATAGAACCACTAACCAGAACCGCAGTGGCTGTCTTTCTGAAACGACACTGGGAAAAGTGCACTGCCTGCATCTAGCTTTGAAAAACAGACAGGCAAGTGCTTCAGACTTGGTACAACGGTTATCAATGGAAAAGTGGAGTTTCTGTTACAGCTCAGACAGTGTGAAGGACACGGCATAATGTCAACGTCTGAGGGAAGTTTCCAAGAAAAAAACAAAAACAAAAACCTTGCTTGCTCTTTGACACAAACCTGCAGGAATAAACTTTGCTAAATGGCATGAAAAAAAATCCCTAATGAATGTTCTTTGGTCACATGAAACCAAGATAAATTTGTTCAGCTCAGATGAGTTCCAGCATGTTTGTTGTGAACCTGGTCAGGACTGCCAGTGAACGCACAGTCCTGAGAGTGGAACACAGGAGTATGATAATATGGGCCTGCAAGTGTGTGGAAAGGGTTGGGTCGAGGACATCTGAATGCCTGTGGACATACCAAAATGCTCTTTAACAAGATCTTGGCAGTGGAGGAATATTACAGCATGATAATGAGCCGAAGCACATTGCCAGAATCATACAAGAATTCTAAAGAAGAAAAAAAGTGAAAACCATGTTCTGGACAAATATGCAAGTGTTGAAGCAAACAGGACACATTTGGGGTATTTTGAAAGACAAGAGCAGCAAAAACCCTTCAGTAAAGAACAGTTTTCCAGAAATTTGTGAAACACTGTTGTCCTCCATGTTAAAGTTGGCAAATATGAAATATTAAAAACTAAAATATTAGAATTTTACTGCTTAACTTCTTAAGATCAGACACATTTTGGGTTATATTATCACAGTAGTTTTTTTTATTATTATTTGTTTTTATTTTTATTATTTTAGAATTATTATTATTTATTTTTTTTTTTAAAGTAGATTTAAAAAAAAATAAATTTTAATATATTTTTATTTTCTTTATATTTTTTTTTTCTAAATAGAAAATACATATGAAACAAGATTTCGTAAGAGGTTAAAGCGGACTTTATTTTAATCAAATTTCTACAACAGGGCCTGTATTTTTTTTAATATAGTAAACTGTTAACTTTTAATTTGATATAAGAGCAAATGCCTACAGAATGAATGCAGGTATTGTAACGTGATATAATTTTGAATTATTTGACATTCAAGTGATTTTGAACACTCACATACAGTATCTTGTACACTGAAAGGCCTTTTTTTTTTTTTAAATGATCATTTATGTGTGAAAACAGCAATAAGAAGTAACTGACACTGAATCTAAAAGAAAAAAGGGGGAAAAAAGATCCAGAAAGTTACAAACATTTTGCAAAAACGGAGGAAAGGCTTTTCCAAAACTTCAACCTCTGACAGTGAAAAAAAAGAAGTTATTAGTATTATTATTTTATCATTGTCACCCACATTTACAAGGCTTGTATGGAGAGAAGTCAGGTTTTTATTCTTAATAAACAAAAAGGACCAGCTTTGGTTGGCTTTGCAGCAGCAGTGTGTGCTGGATGTGACAGCAGGCAGTGAACGCCTCTCTGAGCGGCCGGGGAGGACCGTGTCCGGGCGGAGGCAGGACAGTCTGGTCGGACGGAGGAGGAGGAAGACTCACAGCAGACTCACTGCGGGTAAGTTTCTGATCGATTTCTTCACGATCGAGGTTTCCTCAAACGTATCGATCTTTAGGCTTCATCTGCTGCGATCACTGGTGAGTTTGCGGATCTTATTCTAACTTTTTCTCCTTCATCCTCTTCACTTCCTTCTGTAACCGATAACAGGACGCGGACTTTTTTTTAGGGATTTTTTTTGCGTTTACGCCTTTATTAATGGATATTTTTGCCGGTTGTTGCCTCTTTTGTTGTGTTGAGGTGAAGTTTATCAGGTAAAACATGATAAACGCAGATCAGCAGGAAATAGACTGAGTTTACCTGCAAGTGACAGAAAACGTTAATCAGCAAAACACAACTTGTTCACGTTGAAGTGAACGACAAAAGTGCAGAGATGTGATCCAAAAACATATTAGAAAACACTGTATAAAGGCTTGTTAAGGATAATACATCATTTGCAAATAGTTCACTGAAAAGTTTTAAACTGTTAATAAGAATCTCTTTCAGGTTGCCAGGTTGACTTGACATTTGCTGTCTTTTTAATTCATTAGAAAGTCCCCTTAAATGGGTTGTTCAACCACCAAAACTACTTATTACCAACTTACATGACCTGAACTGTCCATTTAAAGGGTTTTTGTTATTAATTAAGGAATTAATTAAAAGCACAAATCAAGTATTACCATGAAGGAGGACTTTCTTCAACCTGGCAACCCAACCCAACTTAAAGCTGATCTATGAAGTTGTTATTATATACTTACAACCTCAAACTTTCTATTTGATTAGGGGATGCCCAGCTGGTCTAGACATTCACAGGGCTTTAATATAGATTTGTAGGGTTTAGATTATTGCTACGTTAACATTATATCCACAGCATTAATAACACTATAAAGTCTAAACCTCAATATTACACTTGGTGGGTTAATTTGTAACATCAATAATTTTCCTTTTTCCTGGAAAGCACCATGCAACATAGCTGCTGTTTTAAACTGGCTGTATAAATAATGGTGGCTTGATTTGACTTGACCTTGTAATTGGACATAATTATTGCAGGTTTGACTCTAGACGCCTTTGTTTCATGCCGTTGCAGTACAGCGCCAGTCAGCTCTCCGATAAAGACACTAACTGCAAGAAAAATATTCATTTTGTGATGAAATTAAGGGCTAGTTCATGAGGAAGGAGGTTTTTTGTATAACCTGGCAACTCAGAAAAATCAGCTTTTTAATGATTTCAAATTAGTTGTGATAATGTTGATGTCAGTCATGGGTAGTGTTGGTGGAATAAAGGATCAGTTATAATGACGTTTGACCCTTGACCACATGTAGTAAACTTCTTTTTACAGGTTGTCAACTAGTTTGCGTATGGACAACTTTTGGCTGTTTTGTTGGGTTGTTGTTGTTGATCCTGGCAGTGTTGGTTATGTTTTGATGCCCAGAATCGGCTCAGTCAAGGTTAGGTCTGCCGCTTTGGTTGGGGTGATTGTAGCCCCATGCTGGCAGTGTCAGGTCAGTCTCAGCATCTTTGCCAATGTATTTGGGTCTATTCTGGGGTGCTATTCATAACCCAGTTTTGTGGGGCAGCCATTCAGAGGTCAAATTAATGATCTGGTCTTTGTGGGGGTAAACCACTTTGGCCACCTGGCTTCTAACAGGTCACAGTAGTGCTTGATGAGTAACTACTAACAAAGCCACTAGTTACAGCTTGTATACCTTTTGTACAGCGAACTGTCTCAGAGAAAGGTACTAATATTGTTGCTGAACCTATAAATGAGCTGCAGTGTTATTAATGACAGTGACCAGGCTCAGGATGGGGCTCTTAAGCAGATACCATGTTGTTAGCTACACAACATCTCTTGTGTTTGTGTGTTTCAGCCTCACAGTAACGTATTTGTTGTAATTTTCCTCAAGTGGTAACCATGAAGTGGGTGACGACACCTCAGCGACCCCGGCCAGTCGTAGTCGTCATGCAGTTGGCTCAGCGTGAGCTGTACAATAGTAGCCTGTCATTAGCACACAGAAGGAGCTGTTTTCATTGCACAGCAATATCAGGCTCTCGTCAGTGTCCATTTATTCTGCCTTTATGTTGGATGAGTGCAGCTGTGTGAGGAGCTCCCTGGATGTCTGTCCCACCGAGGCTCCGGCCCTGCTCCAGTGTTGTGTAAACAGCTTGACCAACCCAAAGCATCAGTTTTCAGTTCACTCTCCCATGCAGGTCCGTCTCCTTCAGTGTCATTTTTAATATACCTGCCTGTGTTGTCACCAGTTCGTCAGAGTCAGGATGGAGTCACACAGACCGAGCGGCTCTCCAGACGTCAGGATACAGAAGGGCTACATGCTGCAGCACAGTCCCAGAGGCAGCCCGGACAGCCTGTTTGGAGTGAGGGTGCAGGTCCAAGGGATTAAAGGTCAACCTTTCGTGGTTCTGAACAGTCCTGGTCAGGAGAGCCACAGGGACATTTCTGTCATCACTCACCAGGCAGGGTACAATCCAGGCATGGTGAGGAGGTCTGTAGATGAAAGACACTCTCCGTCCGCAGCACAGAGGACGGGGAACTCCTCTGCATTTCATTATCAGCAACACCCAGAGATCCTGAGACCTTATGACCCAGAGAGCAATAACCTGAGCCAAGTCATTCCTTCTCAAACAGCCTCTCGACCTGGACAGCAACACACTGGCCTTCTCCAAGAGAAAACCCAAACTACCAACGGTTCCAAACCCAGGATCCCTCTGCCTGCCGAGGGCCCTGAAGACCCAGCTGAGGTGACCAGCAACAAGACCCCTCTCTCTAGTGGACACATTCCTGCAAGAGCCCCCAGCTCAGTGGACACAGACTCCATCATGTCTGTAGGAAAGCTAATAAGCCAATTCAACAGCCGCCAAAGGAGGGGGAGAGGTCCAAGGAACAGGCTGGACCCGGAGGAGTGTCGGCGATCACGCAGCGTGGACAGCGGACGGACCTCCGACTCCTCCTCATCCTCCTCTTCATCCAGCAGAGCCTCGTCTCTGAGGGGCATCAGAGGTGAAACCCCAGGTGGGATTTATCCTCCCGGATCAGCCCGGGCTCGACTCCTCGGTGGAGAGACTGCTTTGGCAAGCAAAAGGGAGGAAAGCAAGCCAAGCATGCTGTTTAAAGGACATAACGGCAAAGAGATGGAATCTCAGCACGCCACAAACCTGCTTCACAGAGCAGAGAAACCATCCATCTCCTCGTCGTGTGGGGACCAAACCGGCGAATCTGATGACAGAGATGCTCAGGTAAAGAGTTTCGTTTTAGGGCAAAGTTGCCATTTAAAAGATTGTATTTATTCGCTGTATGTTTTCTAACCAGGTCACTCCTGATCTTCTGAAAGGACAGCAAGAGCTCTCAGTAGATCCAACTGAAGACACAACTAGACAAATACTGTTCACTTACCTGAAGGATGGGTAAGTGCTGCTCAGCTTTCCATACTTTAAGTTAATGTAATTGTCAGACATTTTGGGAAACATAAGGCTGCTTTCTGCTGCAGGAACTCAAGGCAGGTGTGGGGTGGTATGAACATTTACAGTAACATCCCTATAACTGGCCCTCTTAGCCTTTCTCTTTCCACTGTGGGTTGGATCTGACAGCTTTGACCACCATGTCAACTCCAAATGTGTCAAAACAAAAACACATAGTTAAAGCATGATACTCCAATGGAAGGTTTGTTGTCTTATGGCACAAATTAGGGTTTTAGGTTAAGTATGTTATGTTTAAGACGGGAAGACTGTTATTTGATGAAGATAGGGCAGAAAAATGGTTGTTGACCTCTTTGAATTTGACCAAAGTCGCACAGCAGTGTTCCACCTTGGAGTAGGTACTTTTTCTCCCTGAAAACAACTTTGAAAGACTCTTTACCAGTGGTGGATCCTGCATTTGGAGCAAAAGGCTGTGGTGACCCTAAAACTGTCCTGCAGTGGAAAACAGCTTATGGTTACTTAAACTCCCACATGCTGAGCTTACCATAACGACAACTTTATTTGTATTGCTAGGTTTTAAACACAAAAACTGCAATTAGTTACAAATTACACCTACCTCCAAATCTGAAGCTCCCTAATCAACACGTCAGACCTTGTTAATGTATCATATACAGCAACAAAAATGTTTAAACAAAGCTGTCGTTATTCCTTCACTTGTTGTATTAAGAGCTGTAGTCTAACAAACACAATGCAACCTGTTAATTTGGGAGCTTTAGATGAGCTGGTAGGCGACTTTTGTTACATTTTGACAAAGACAGGCCAGCTGTTGTCCTCTGGTTCTACTTTTTATGCTAAGCTAAGCTAAGCTAAGCTAAACAGGTTGCCAGCTGTAGCTTTATATTTGGCAGATAGTTTTAAAGGTGGCACTGATCTTCCTGCATAAATCACACACACAAAAAAATGTGTATTCTGTCACTTTAAAACACCCTAATGAATGACTTTGCATTCGTGCATTCAGGTGATTTCCAATAAAAATGTAATGTTTTTTATTTTTTTTTAGATTTTAAATAATACTGTGTCTTTTTTACGCCCTGATTCAGAAATGAGCTTGTGGTTGTGATCATGCAGCGCAGTCAGATACACTCCAGCTGTGTGAGCTCAAACACGCAGTAGTCAGGAATGCAGAGCATGAACTTTCTCTCACTGATAAAATATCTCCTTCACACGGAAAATTCTGAAGATCTCCCAGTGCCTGTGTTGTGCCATTTTGAAAAATGTGCTGAGGTAGATTTATTAACTGCTGTTCATCGCTGAGTGAAAAAGAAAAGTTACACATTTTCCTTTCTGCATACCAAACCTTAAACAACTCTGCACCGCTCAGAGGTCACGCACTGCCACGCTGTGTCTTTGTTTATTTGACAACTGATAAAAATTTCAGTTTATGCTGTTACTGTGTTTGTAAAAGTTTTTCTTGCTTCCCAGGACGACTGACGATGACCCCACCACCCAAAGAAAAGTCAACCTGCTGCTGGAGAGGATCGACAAGCTCAAGTGGAGGACTGCTGAGAATGTGGAGGAGGAGAACAAAGTGAGTGTTGGCATGAGGTGTTTGCCAGTGTTCAGCATGATTTAATGCCTTTGTCTGAAAAACTCCTGATGATATTGTGTTGCTGGACGTGTTTGTTCAAATATGCAGGACGTGAAGCTGCTGCAGGAGAAACAGGCAGCACTGGAGAAGGAAGTGTCGGAATTAAAGCAAAGACTGGAAACTGAAATGAAGGTGCAGTGCAGCCCCATCCTGCTGATTCACAACTCACTTCCGGTTGCTGTGACTGATGGTGTTCCTTTCTGCCGCTGTTGTATTGTGCAGAATGAAATGACCCTGGCCAAAGCCTGTGAGAAGGCGAGGACAGAGAAGAAGAAACTTCAGGAAGAGTTGACCAAAAGCCAGGCAGAGCTCTGCAAGCTCAGGGACAAAGTGGCTGAAGTTGATGCAGAACTTCAGTCCACCAAACAGCAGTAAGGATGTGAATTTAAATCTCTGCTTAGTGAAGATATTTAGATTTTAACAGCTGAAAAGAGGCTGTAGTTAAACTTGAAAGTAAACACAAACAGATAGAAAACTTATATGAACTCTCTAAACAAAGGGCTGGACAAATGAACTACTGATGGATAAATATGTCGTTTATTTGAGGGGTTCAGTGCCAAAGCGGGCCAAACCACAAAAAAATCCAAAGTTGAGTTTTATGGTTTTTTTTATGTGTTTATGGTCTACTAGGTCGTAGTGAAGTGGTCCAACCAACAGCCCACTAGTAATGTCACAATGTGACTTTGGAGTTTTGTTCATAATGGTTTTGGCATGAACATTTAGTGGCAGACTGAACCAAACCACAGGAATAGCTGACCATTATGTCACGGGCGCAGGTAGTTGCACGTGTTTATGATTCAAGATGGCTGACAGCGCCTCGTGAAAACTCAACTCGTAGGTACGCTAAGGTAAAATAAAAACTTAATTAACCGCCACCAAGCATCTATTTCTACCCCATGTTCCTCGAAGGTATCTCTAGTTCCTTGGGAAGACCCATGTAAACTCTTCAGTGCTGTTTAGCAGAGAAACCTTGAATCATTTTATTTTCTCAAAAAGTAGAAAATATGGTATGGTATGGTATGGTATGGTATGGTGTGGTATGGTATTGGCACTTAGCAAAAGGAAAGGCAAATTAAAACGTAAATAAGTCATAACAAGGTAACTGTTTCTATCTCTGGACAGTGTTGAAACATCTTTGGATGCATATAATGACTCCTTCAACAACCATGATCCTTTTTTTTTTGCAATACAAAATTTTGACCCCAGTTTTCTTTAAAACTAGTAAATGTGGTTTGGCCCACTTTGGCACAACCCCCCTCATTTGTCCATAGACAGACTCACCGGTTTGACACAAATGGTCAGTGTGTGGTTATTTACTCTCTTATGAAACGTCAGATGTGAAAACTAGAAACAAATGTCTAACGTACTTTTGGTTATTTCTTGACTTCTGAAAGTCGCTGCTCCTCAAGAAGAAAAAGCCAGAACAGGCTTTTTGCATCGATTAACTAAACGAGACCTAAAAATTAAATATTCGTATTTTCTGTAGGCTATCTTTTGTCCCATGTCTGTTGTTGTCATGCTCTTTTTGTGACTTCAGAATTTTCTGTGTCGAGGTCTCCCTCGAATAAGAGATTTTTTATCTAAAATAACTTCCTGGTTGAAAAAAGGTTAAATAAATGCAGAATAAATAAATATTGCATTGATTAGTGATTAGCTTTAGAGGTGCTGATATGTAGATTTTGTTACCTTTGGGCAGAGCCAGGCTAACTGTTTTACTGTTTCCATGCTAAGCTAAGCTAACTGCTTGCTGATAATAGATTCATACTTGGACGTGAGTGCTGCATCATGCAACAAAACAAGTTGTCATACTCACTAAAACATCAAAACTGTTCCTTTAAATGATGCTCTCAACATCTAGTGCCATTAGACAGAATGTAGTTAATACATTTATGTCTTTTTCATGAATAGTGAAGCTGCTCTGAAATGTAGAACCAAACAGACTGCCTTAACTCAGTGTTCTGTTCCGCTTTCTTTACTAAGCCTCTGCTCAGACTCTGGTCACTCAAGTGAACTGTGACGTATGATCGGATGAAGGTCATTTGACTGAAAGCTGAGTCAAATACGTTACAGTCAGGTTTAAGTGTGCAGATGTTCTTTTTAAATTTGCTTCTACTTCAGTGACTTTCAAGCAAAAACATGAGGAGGTTTCTGTCTTTGATATAAAGTGTGGAACTAAAGTATGTCGTTCCTGCATATTTCTGATTTTTTTCCCCCCATGTTGTCAGGTTGACTCACATGAAGGCAGATAAAGAAAGATCTAAGGCCGAGATGAAAGACCTTCAGCAGCAGCTCTCTGAGATGCACGACGAGCTGGACCGAGCCAAGAGGGCGGAGGTGGTAAACACGCAGAAAGAAGTCCTCCTGCAGGTAAATGAAACCACAAGAACAAGAGACTCCTCACAAATCAACAGCAGCTGTAAAGTTCGTTCACTGTCGTTTGTTTTTGATGGGTGTCTGTCAGGACCTGGCGCAGCTGCGTGTCGACTTCCAGGAGATGATTCAGGTGAAGGAGGAGCAGGAGGAGGTGCTGCACCACACGGAGAGGGAGCTCAGCGCCCTGAAGGGGGCACTTAAAGAGGAGGTGGAGACTCATGATAAATACATGGCTGCTCTGAAGGAGGAATATGAACAGGAGCTGGAGAAGCTCCTCGGGGATTTGGAGCAGGCTAAAGAGGTAACAGGAAAGATGTGATTTGCTCTGATATCAAACAGGTGTAACGTGGGTTGCTTTGATGTTTATCAGCTGCATTTTCATTTCTCAGAGCAATTCTGTGCTGGGCCAGAGGAAGGTTGAAGCAGAGGAGGAGAGAGGTGCAGCAAAGGTGCAGCTGAAGGAGCTGAGCCAGGACAGAGATGTGCTGAGAGGAAAAGTGCAGGAGCTCAACAACAAGGTGGATCAACTGAGTCAGGCCATCCAGGAGTCCAAAACCAACGAGAGGCTGATGGAGCAGAGAGCGAAGCAGCTGGAGGTGGGGAGAAGCAGTGGGAGCAGACAAATGTTTGATACAAACACGAGTAAAATACCTGATTTACTTTATATTTTATTTGTTTCCAAATTATATCAGAGTGAAATGAAATCTGTTTTTCCACGTCCTGTTTTCACCTCAGAGGGAAAAGCAGCAGGTTGAGGAGATGCTGATGGAAGTGAGGAGGAACGAGGAGGAGATGTGTCAGTCTAACCAGTCACTGCTCCTTCGTCTGGAGGACGTGCAGGTAACAGGGCAAGAGTGTTAAGAGAAACAAAGCCTGAATGGCATACAACGAATGATATCTAGACATGAGATGAGACACAGTTCTGTTCTTTGTGTTTTCTTCTGCCAGAGTAAGCTGACCAAACTAAACTATGAGCACAGGGACCTGAAAGAGAAGCTCAAGGAGGAGAAGAAACAAATCGAGGAGCTGTGGAGGACAAAAGCTGAACTGGAGGATGAGAGGAGGCTGCAGGACAGGACTGTGGAGCAACTGCAGAGGAAGGTGAGAGGTGGAAACATACTATTTATTAGGCTTCAGGGCGAAATTCAGCATGTTTTTGGAGCCATTCGAGGCCTTAAAGTCTGTTATGTTGACCCTGAAACAACATGAGATCAGCAGAAACTGCTGACGTTTTTTTGTGCTTGCAAAGCTTCTCTCATCCCTTCATTTACCCAAAGACAACCACGTATCTGAGCTCTTTGTTTATCTGTCTGCTCAGATGAACAGCATCATGGAGGAGTGCGAGGCGAGTACAGATGTGCTTCAGAACCAGGTCGACGAGGCCAAAGAGAGGAGTCAGAGGGAGTTGGCCGAACTGCGGAGACAGCTGCAGGAAAAGGGAGCAGAGCTGGAGAAATCCAGACAGGCGGCCAAAAAGCTGCAGGAAGAGGTGTGGTGCTCATTGTCTCCCTGATTCACCAGTACGAGGGTTCAACTGTCTTAGTCACCATGAAAACAATAAGTCAGCTGCAGGGATTTTTCCCTCTCAGTAGGGGAATCCTAAACCAAATGTTTTGTTTGACATGAAATTAAAATCAAGTGCTATCAGGCTTAATAATTTCAGATTTATCGCTGCCCAACACCCGATATTGTGCGTTTCTTTATCTTGATGTATATGTTTAGTCTGAGGTGTGTTTTGTGTTCAGCTGCTTCCTCTGGAGGAGGACCTGCGTCGGTGTCGCAGGGAGCAGCAGGAGGCCCAGCAGAGGGGCCGGCAGCTGGAGCAGAAGGTGGAGGAGCTGGAGGAGAGGAGTGCTGCCACGGTGGACGAGCGAGATCGACAGGTCAAGCTCATGGAGGTAAACATGTCAGGATGCTCCACATCACCAAAGCCAGGAAATTAAAAAGATGCTAAACGTGTATCCAAATGAAAACCATCTGCATCAACATGAATGTGAATTAATAGTTACTTTTTGATGAAAATAGAAACAAAAAGACAAAAACACATCCACATACTGCTGCTGTATCTTGGTCACAATCATTTTATTCATCACTGAAATGACAACAATTAACAAAACAACATTAAAACCACCTGATTAATATTATGTTGGCTCCATTCATGCCCCAAGAACAGAACAGCTGGGTGCATGGACACAGGATCTTTGGGGTTGTCCTGTTGATTACAGCACTAGGACGTTGGCAAGGGGATCCTTTGGGTCCTGTGGGTTGTGGGGTGGGACCTCCGGGGATTGGACTTGTTCTGGTGCATCTCACGGTTGCTCAATTAGCTCGGACTCTGGGGAGTTCGGAGGCCGTGTCAACACCCTGGACTCTTTGTCATGTTCCTCGAACAGTTTTTGTGGATCGGCAAGGCACATTGTCCTGCTGGGGGGGGGCTGCTCGGGTGGTGCAAGAATGTAAATTATATATGATAATTCAATGATGATATATTTTATATTATTAAAACTGTATTTTTGCTGCATTGTATCCAAACTTCTTTATAGGTGCTTACAGGAGGAGTTACAGTTGTTGACGAATGCATTAAAACACTGACACTTGATAGTTGAGTGATTTGGACTCAGACAAAATGGGTGCAAATGCCATCTGCAGTCCTTAGTTTGATTCCTGGCTGCTCTGGTTCCACAAATTTTCTGTCTCTTTCCACTGTCACTACCTGAAAAATGCATAGAAAACCCCTCAAACAGCGACATTACATCATGTTCTAAACCGTTTTTAAAAAAAGTGTTTGTGACCCGTTTATACATTATAAATATGTGGGCCTAAAGTGAGGTATTATTAAATTGTGCTGTTGTTCTGTAGTTTTCACAGATATTCACGAGGCCAAATCATATCAAATATCTCTGAGCTCAGCGTCAATCTAATCCCTCAGTAAAGCTTGAAGATTAAAATCTACCCGCAGCGGTATTACAAGATGTTTAGACGACAACAGTAATGTTCCCTGACATGATAGTTGCCAGAGTTCAGACTTCAATCACGTTTTCAAGTGTTTATCAGTTCACATGCCTGTATTTGTCACCTGCTCCTGTGAACTGTTGAAAAGAGACGTGGAAACAACATCTCACAGCTCGGCGCTGTTTGTCTTGTTGCTGATGACAAAACATTACACAGTGACACCAGTGTGCTCTCTGTTGACACTGCGTATCAACCGAGGAAGCTCGTGTTTACTGTAAAAAGTTATCAGACCTGTCTGGGTGTTCTCAGGGATCTTCTTTCACCTCCACCACCACCACTGTTCTTTGTTCAGCAGTCACAAACACACAGCGGGGGACAATCTTGAGTGTTTTTTTCAAACGCTGTCTTCTTCCTACTCGCTACCTTCTTTCTCTAATCTGAGTCAGACTTCTAGCCATGGTCTCAAGCGATAAATGGATCATGTTCTTTTCTAAACATCGCAGTGTAATGCCATATAAATTAACTTGATTAAAATGTGTTCCTTCTCCTCTCAGGGACGCATCGGTCAACTAGAAGAAGATCTTAATGATGAGCGCACCGGTGCTGACCGTCTGATGGAGCGACTTGACAAAACCAAAGAGCAGGCAGGTTTACTCCCTCGCTTCTTATTCATGCTCTCATTTTTGCATTAACTAACATTCATAAATTTCCCAAAAGGGTAGAAACAACCCATCAGTGATAGAATTACTGCCTGTCTCCAGTTGGAGTACTCGGCCCTGTGTGTGTTTTTATTATAAACAGATGTAGGGCTGCGTGCTCAGATTTCCCCTCAGACACTCAGTGAGCTGCTGATTGGTGTTTCCAACCTGGCCGTGAAACTGCTTTCCTTAACGCTCAGTCAGATCTCAGTATGACTCAACTCTTTCAACTTGATATACGTTTCCTCGTTTCTTCATAAGAGCCTCACATCTTCACTGCGCCTGTAAAGTAGGCCACCATTCATGGGAGCAAAGTGGTGCAGACTAATTGATAGAAATCTCTGTTTTGAGTGCGGTGCAAAGACAAAAAAAAAAAACCCACCAACTATTGTGAGCAGCTATTCACACTCCCTGCGCTGGGCCTCTACATGTTATTAGTGAGGAGAGCCTCTCTGTCTGATGTGGCCACGCAGATCAGACAGCATTTCCCCTGGTTTCAGGAGTAAAGCTGGAAACTTTTCATTTAGTCTGAAAGTGCATGTCATCAGGTTACTGCCCTTTTTAATAACATACTGCCGTGTTTTCAGTCAATATTGAAGGGATTACAGGTGAAATGCAGGTTCATATTTACCTTCACGGTTAGACGTGACAGCTGTTCAGGGTTCACATGTCCTTGTTAACTTAATGAACAGTAATGCTTTGCCATGTAATGTGAGCAAATGCTGTGTTTACAACCATGTTTCTTTCTTTGTTGCTTGACAGATGGATCAGATGAGGAACGAACTGACGCAGGAGAGAGGAGTCAGGCAGGACCTGGAGTGTGACAAGATGAGCCTGGAGAGACAGGTAATGATCCAGAGGTAAAACCATGTATGTGACATTCAGAACCACTGGATGTTGCTAAAGCATCAAATGAACACGTATGCCACGCTTTCCTCCGCCCTTCGAGTTTCATTTAAAACCAAAGATGCTGCGTACATGAGAACCAACAAAAACTAATTTCGCCACAACTATGACCTCACACTAATTCTGTAAATACACCAGAAAGAGCTGACTGTAAAGTTGACCTGTGACCTCCAGTCCATGTGCATCTGTTTCACCACGAGTCCTACATACAGACACACACATGGTAAAACAGAAACACATCGACCAACAAAACAGCAGTAGAGACTCTCACACTAAGCTTAAATAGAAGTTAGTCCACATAAATTTAGTAAATAACAAAAATAAAAGACTTCAGTTCAACACTTTGTTTTTCGGGGCGCCGGCTGAGCGCTCCGTCCTGAACTCCCATCTGCGCTGTCGTTTCCGCTTTTGCAGTGCTGTGCGCGAGGTCACTCCATCTGTTTTTAAACGTGCAGAGGGCCGACAGTTTCAAAGGGAAGGACTCACATGCACTAACAAGGACGCACAGCCGGACCTGCTGCCAAAACATTGAACTGAGGAGCTCAGATTACAATACACACAAAGGAAATGTGACTTCATCCTCTGCTTAGGACACCATTACTCCACTACATTTTGCACAGCAGCTAGCTGTTTCCTGCTGTATTAATGAAATCTCACATATAGAGCCTTTGAGGTCGACTTACTGATGCCACAAACTGTTACTGAACAAAGACGTGGGTTATGATCTTGTGTTTAAATACTGACATGACACACATTTGTGTTTTTTTTTTTTCATCTTTTAGTTATTATCCTAATAGCATGACGGCACATTAGCCTTGTAGCTCTTCCTCACATTCCTCCACCTTCTGAAACTACATGAACATAATAAACATGAGAACTGAATTGGTCTCTATGAGCAAACTCTATCTGTAGATGAAAGCCATAAAATGAGCGCAGTTTTCAGAAAGTATAACGTGTTTTTAGTGGTTTTGTGGAACTATTTCGGAAGTTATTTATGAAACTTAAAGCCCAACAGTGGCATAGTGTGATATTTAATGAGTAAACTGTCATTCTTCCAATCACATTTTGTGACTACCTGCCCATATCTGCAAGACATTGAAATGCAAAAGTTATTAGCAATTATGAATACTCTGCTGATGTCTAAATATTAACAGAAATGTACTTGAAACTGCTCTGTGGGGTTTTCTTGGTAACAAACCAAAGGTTTCCATTTCCGTTTATTATTACTCAACACAAACCACTGTGGGCATTCTTGAGTTCTAACGGATACAGAGAATGCATTTCCTTCCTGTTGCAAAGCGGATTATTTGTTCTTCCTACATTGATTAATTGCATGTGCTCTTTTGTTTTGGACGACAACAACAACAAAAAAACTGAGACCAACTCAGAGGAATAATTTCCCGTAAGGCTATAAAAGAGCCAAAACTCTGCAGGGTCCCTTTAAATGTAACCACATTGGTGACATTCTTGATTTGGTTTCCTCTTGTCAGAATAAAGACCTCAAGAGCAGAGTGACTCATCTGGAAGGATCACAGAGGACCAACCAGGATTCACTCGTCTCCAAACTTAACAGCCGCATCCAGGAGCTGGAGGAGAGGCTGCAGGGAGAAGAGAGGTGAGCAGCAGCAGCATGTTAAAATACGACCTCAAGACATTTTCTCATCAAAACATTTACAGACAGAAGTAGTCCGTATTAATGAGTGCAAGGTAACACTTTGGCTAATGGCTCCATCAGATACTTAGTGGTAGCTGTTGAGCAGTGAACCCACTCATATCACTTTCCCTGCGGTTGTAAGAGGGAGAGTCTCTCTCATCCGAACACACTGGGAAGGTGTTTAGTTACAGGAAGCTGCGGCAGCGATGTGATCTCTCCTCTGCTTTTGCTCTCAGGGACAACAACAGCCTGCAACAAGTGAACCGCAAGCTGGAGCGCAAGGTGAAGGAGATGAAGATGCAGGCGGACGAGGAGCACGTCAACCTGCAGAGCGAGAGAGACCAGGTAGACACTTCATTAAGAAAATGCGGCTATCATGAAGCAGTCGGGACTCCGGCAGACTTCACTCATGACTCACTATCCCACTTTTGTGAACTCCGCAGCTGACTCAGAGGCTGAAGACGGCAAAGAGGCAGATGGATGAGGCGGAGGAGGAGATCGAGCGTCTGGAACACGCTAAAAAGAAGTTGCAAAGGGAGCTGGATGAACAAATGGAGGCCAATGAGCAGCTTCATGGCCAACTGAGTGCACTGAGGAACGAGATGAGGTGACTATTCGCTTTCTGCTTCCTTCGTGTCTGTTACATCAACTCATGTTGTTGTGTAACTCCAGTGAATCTTATTTTCTGTGTGTTACCAGGCGTAAGAAGAAATCACCTCCCCTCATTAGGGTTGTGGAGAAGGACGCGAACGACATGGACGACTTTGGATCTGATTGACTGACTGATCTATGATTTTTAAAAACAACCAGACAGACATTTCGGGACTTTATTAAACAACGTTGAACTCACTGTGAAGAATCTTTGAAAACTTAATTCAACATAATTCCATTAACAACTCAGGTGTGACTTTATCATGTTTCCAGTTTGAACCATATGGCACCTTGCCAAGGCTGACCTCTTGTGGCAATATTTATAACTGCATTATCTGTCAAACCAGCACAACAACCCAGGCTCATTTACTCAGAGTGATTCTTTTTTTGTTCCCTAAGTTATTCTGCTGTTGTGTGAATTAAAAATGTGTAAACTGCAAACTTTAAACTAATAAATAAATGTATTAAAAGGCTTTTGCAACATCCAGTTGTGTTTATACACCTCCAGAAACCCATGAGGCAAGTGACCATATTTGGTAACTTCCTCTGCGTTCAATATGTCCACCCTGAAGAACCATGTGCACTTTGATTGAGTTTTTATATCAGTGCCAATATCACTACTTTACGAAAAATGTCACTAAACTAATGTTCCAGGCACTTTGTAAACGCTTTGTTACTGGTTTACATTGAACTCCACTTTGATTTATTTTTTGAGATCAGTGCCACTAAAACCACTACCCCAAGAAAAATGTCACTAAATGAACTTACCAAGCACTTTATAAATACTTTGTTACTGGTTGTGTAAGTATCATTACCTCAAACTAAAATGTTTCTAAAGAAATGTTTTTTTGCAGTTGGTTACTTTTTCTTTTATTTATTATAAATTCACTTTTTTCAACCATAGACGGCCAAGTTACCATATATGGTAACTTTATTAATCTTGATTTGCAACAGTTGTTTTCTTAAAAGTCACAAAAGTAAAAATATCTTGAAACATCCTTCAATAACACCCCAGGGTTGAAAGTTTCATTTTCCAAGTATTTCAAGGAATGCCCTATAAAGGCGTACAAGTGAAATAAATACGGGTGTGATGTTTGACTTCGACATAAACAAGGAAAATCACATTTGAGAGAAAATGTCAATCACCCTGTTTGACCTCTTCTGTGAAACTGTGCGTTGGTGAGGCTGAACTAGAGAGTGACAGCCATGATGGATCAATGGTCCGTGCTGAATGGCTGTGGCCGAGCAGAGGTGGAGATTTGACATGAGTCCTCCGATGAGCTCCAGAGGTTCAAACCACTGGACGCGTGACACTTTTACCATCTGTTGGCACGGCGATACATGGAAGTACAACACAAGAGAAGCATGAGGCAACACTGTGCTCTCAAACATGGAATATTCAAGGAATTCCTGGCAGAATTCCTGGGAACGTTTGTCTTGGTTGTAAGTAACATTTTTGCATGATGTATTGTGGGTTTTTAAAAAATGAAATGTTTTTCTCAGAAATCAAAACTGTTGCTGCATCACATAGTCTGTTTGCTTCACAGGTTGTTTCAGGTTACAGATGTTTACATGATTACTTGAATTGATTTCTTTGTGTTGTCCTGAAAGATTTTTAAGAGATGCAGCTGAAAACTTGTTGTTTTCCTCCTCCTCTCTGTTTATTAGTTGTTTGGCTGCGGCTCAGTCGCTCAGACCGTCCTCAGTCGAAACACCCTGGGCGAACCTCTCACCGTCCACATCGGCTTCTCTGTAGGCCTGATGATGGCAGCGTATGTGGCTGGTGGAGTGTCAGGTAAATGATTTCATGTCATTGCCAGCTCTAATCGATTATTTCTACTGAGGTCCAACTTATCTCACGTGGGCAGCAAAAGCCCAGCAACTCTGTTTGATATAGTACTTTGAATTCAGTGCATGTGCAACACAATGGTAATGGCTGGCATCCTGCCAAGTCAAGTGAAAAAAGTTTGAATATAGTTGTTACCAGTTTGTTTTTTGCATATTCAACACCTTTGCTGCCATATAATATAGTGTTTAGCAGCAACAGACTCTTCAATACATTTAAAATAATTCATAGTTAGTACGAGCAGCCCCTGCCAGAGCGTATAAAACAGTCTGTCACGGCTCTCTTGTACGTGTTGTAATGAAAACATTGTTACTCGTGAGACTTGCAGCTTGTAATAATATATTTTTATGGCTTCCTGTCCAGCCATGTGCCACCTCCACAGCTCCAGCGTCAGCCAGAACGTGCCACCTCTCAGTCCACATTCAATGAATATGCACTGCCCATTGATTTGTTAGCACTAGTCGGCAGCCTCTGTGGGGTCATACATAACCCTGGGCTCTAAATGTCCTGCAAAGCCCATTGATCAGAGGCTATACGTTCATCAGTCTATGACAGAGAGCAGACTCTCTGAAACGCCTCATGTGAGCAGCAGCTGCATCTGATGCCAAATCAAAGCACCAACAGTGTTTCATGTGGACACATCACTGACAGATTTCTAATATGTATGCTAAAAACAAACAACACTGCTGGGATGTGAGCATGGCTGAGGTAAAAATAAGAGCAGATTGTTTTTTGAGGGTGAATTTCTAATAAGTGACCATTATTCTGCCTCTTTGCACTTCAACATACATAATAAAACCCTGCACCGCCCCGAGGGCTGCTCCCCTTCTGCTGCCTCTCGTAAATGTGACGGCCTCACTAATGATGGAGAGGATATTATGCCAGATGCACCCCCACCCACTGCACCCCTCTTTCACTCTCTGCTTTGTCCTCTGTCCCAGGGGGCCATGTGAACCCTGCTGTGTCTCTGGCCATGGTGATTCTGGGCAAACTGAAGATCTGGAAGTTTCCCTTTTATGTCATCGCTCAGTTTCTTGGTGCTTTTGCAGGAGCTGCTGCAGTCTTTGGATTATACTACGGTGAACTAGCTCTTTTGTTTGTGTTTAACACCATGACAACTGGTAGTGATAGAAGTGATTACGTGCTTAGAGTCTCCAAAGCTTGGAATAAAGCCAACAGTTGGCTGTCACAGTGAAAATATTTGAGCCGCATGCTCATCAATACGAGGTACAAATGGATCCGCGTGCGCTGTTACAGATATCTATTATTATCTCCTCACAGATGCTTTTATGGACTTCACCAGCGGGATTCTGTCAGTGACAGGAATCAATGCAACAGGTCACATTTTTGCTTCGTACCCTGCGAGACACCTGTCAGTCCTCGGCGGCTTCATCGATCAGGTGAGTTCTGGCCCGCTGTGACCCAATGACCCTCCTCTCCATTGTGCACCGCCGCTCCCGTTCAGGCTCTAAATACTGCAAAGTCTGGCAAATGTGGCTAATGCAAAATTGATTGCCCCATTTAGTCTGAGAACACCCCCTCTTTTGCTTAGTTTTTGGGTCTAATGACCCATTTCCTGGCATTCACTGGAAGGTCACATCTACTTAACACCATTTTCAGGCTGTTTAGTCAGTGCAGCAGTCCAAAAATAACACGTCTGCCAACCTAGAACTGCTGAAAGCCACATCAGGTGAAGTGCTGAGATAAGTCTAATTAGTGGGGCTGCGTTGGTGTTAATGTTTCCTCTGTCGTTTCTGTGTAACGGCGGTGCTTAGAGGTCAGCTACAAGTTGCAGCCACTTATCTGAATAATTCATAGCAGTTAGATTTGAACACAAAAGATAAGACTTTTACATACCCAGCTAGAAGGATTCATATGCTGTAAATGTGACTTTAATTTCAGTGATCTTAAGTGTTTCAGTTGAAGGGAACTAGATATCATTTTGTGTTTGTTTAACCAAAAAGCACTGAGGACTACTATGACCTGCACAGAATCACAGACAATGTACCCAGTGACAACTATACAGGTTAACTCTGTAGGTTTTGATGGTTCAACATATTTGTTTGCAGTTAGAAAATTATGGTTATTATAAAAGATATGATACGGCTCTAAGACTTTCACGCATGTAGTGTAGAAGGCCTGTGCAGGAGAGGTAGGAAGCTAAAGTTCAATAAATACATGATACATAAATGCAATAAATAGCAGTATTTTAAAAAAAGAAAGAAAAAAAGGTCCTGTGTTGATTCTCTAGTGACCTAAACTCTGCCTTCCATCCAACCTGTGCTGCTCTGCTGCTGCAGGTGGTGGGGACAGGAATGCTGGTTCTGTGTATTCTCGCCATCATCGACGGTGGAAACATCGGAGCTCCTAAAGGCGTTGAGCCGCTGGCCATCGGTCTGATCATCATGGCTATCGGCGTGTCCATGGGCCTGAACTGCGGCTATCCCCTGAACCCCGCCAGAGACCTGGGACCCCGACTGTTCACAGCTGTGGCAGGATGGGGGATGGAGGTGTTCAGGTAACTGGGTGCCAGGATTCTGCTTTAAATACATTTGATGCATTAATTACAACAACATCATAGAGATAATGTGAT